>NC_088603.1:115700487-116000487 GCF_036013475.1 Columba livia | reverse complement strand
TTGATATGGGTGTTGATACTTCATTTGTATTATGTTTAACTTACGAGCACAGTGTGATGAACACATATTCTGGATATTATTTGGATTAGTAGATATACACAGTTTCCAAAACAAATATGTAAAATCTCTATCCTGAGGGAATTTGATTCTCAGTTGAACTCAAAATGTACGCAGAGGTGCTTTTCTCCTTTTGCAGTAATGTGAACATTTCAACTGATACGAGAGTGAAAAGGATCACACATCTAATGAAACAAACTATCAGGCTGTCACACAATGTGTCATTTTTCCCTGTGATAAAACAGCATATTAAAACTGAAAGCAGGGGCAGAAATAATACAGAAAGTTACTCTAAGTTTATTACATTTAACCATTGTTGCTAACTCAGCTCTTTTACAAAATATAATGAACTAAAACCAAAGTAAGTACTGCTATCAAGCTTTTGGAATCTCAGTGGATAAAAATAGTTCGCAAAGGTTAATAAAGACTGCTTGTAATGGAACATGATATTACACAATTGTTATTCAGCAGTGGCTAAAAATGAAACAGATATGAACCAATATCATACAGAGTACGTTATTGCATTTTCATAATGCAGTTTAATTTTTGCAGTCTTTCAACAATAAAAGTAAGTGATTCAAGTTTAACAGAAAAAAAATAGAGCCAAAGTGAATGAAATTTCTTACTTTCACAGCCATGGGAACAATTCATAATGTAGCAAATGCAAGTGTAATAATAAGTTATGAGAGCAAGACCGACAGGAAATAAATCATTTTATAGTGTTAAGATTGTACAAAAATTAGAACTGTATTAAACTAATTAGTGAAATAACATCAACCTATACCTGAAATCACATTAGCAAAATGATTTGTATGCTGAATTATCATTACAAATGTTTGTTTGTTTGTTTGTTTGATCGTTTTTTATTTTCTCTTTCATAAATGTATGTGTGTTGGGTTTACGTGGCAAGGTTTTGGTGGCAGGGAGACTGGAACAACAGCTTCTGTGAGAAGAGACCAGGAGCTCCTCCCATGTCAGACAGAGGTGTTTCCAGCCAGCTCTGAAACAGACTCACTGCTGCCCAAAGCTGAGCCCCTCAGTGACACTGTTGGCACCTCCATGATAATGTATTTAAGAAAGTATAAAAAACACTGTGCAGCAGCTGTGAGAGACAGAGGAATGTGAAAAATATGAAAGAAACAGCCCTGCAGACACCAAGGTTCATGAGGAAGGAGTGGGAGGAGGTGCTCCAAGTGCTGGAGCAGAGATTTCCCTGCAGCCCATGGTGAAGACCTTGGTAGATGCAAGCTGTACCCCTGCAGCTCATGGAGGTCCATGTTGGAGCAGATATATACCCTGAAGCCCATGGAGGACCCCATGGTGGAGCAGGTGGATGTAACACAAAGGAAGCTGCAGTTCATGGAGAGTCCATGCCAGTGCAGGCTCCTGGCAGGAGCCGCAGCCAATGGAGAGGAGCCCATGTAGGAGTAGGTTTTCTGGCAGAAATCATGGCCCATGGGGGACCCACACTGGAGCAGTCTGTTTCTGAAGGAATGTATCCATGGAAAGGACCCACACTGGACCAGTTCTTGAAGAACTACAGTCTGTTGGAAGAACCTACATTGGAGCAGCTGATGAAGGATCATATCTTATGAGAGAGACCACATACTGGAGCAGGGGAAGAGTGTGAAGAGGAAGGAGGGGCAGGGAAGAAGGGATGGTGGAGAAAGGTTTTTTAGGGTTTTGGTTTTTTGGCTCTATCTTACTCTGTTTTTCATTGACAATAAATTGAATAAATTTTCCCCAAGTCGAGTCTATTTTGTGTGTGATTGTAACTGGTGAGCAATCTTTCTGTCTATATTTCAGCCCATGAGCTTTTCCATCTTATTTTCTACCTCAGTTCTGTCAATGAAGGTGAGAGAGAGGGGCTGGGTGGCAGGTTTGACATCCAGTCAAGGTTAACCCACAATAGTATGTTTTTGGCTTTATTCTCTGTACCCCTAATAAATGGTCAGTAAATATAAATATGTTTGCACATGGTCCAAAGCCCATTGATAATGCAGAGAATGTAAAGAAGCAGTTCTCTGAATTGTTCAGATAGGGTACGATCAGGACAAGACTCTGATTATGCAAGTTGTGGACTGAACAATGTTTTCAGCATCCACTGACATTCCTAAAGGGTAAGGTCACTTTAAGTATCCTACCCCCAGGGAGCCCCTTTAGACCTTAGTGGATTTTACATTAATCTCTGAGTCAGCCCCAGTCTTCCATTGCTAAAGATGACTGCAGAATTTACTCAGACGAGCAGTAACACACCTTTATGCAAATGCTCAGATGTTCAGTCTGGCAGGCACAAAAGTGTTCAAGTCCTTTTGTCTACATTTAAGTGAGTTAGGGACTAAATACAGATACTAATTTCTATCAGGAAACTTTTCAAAAGGGTGAGGTAAATATACAAAAGGCAAGTTAGGATGTACCATAAGTTGGAAAAATCAGTTTCTACAGCCAGAAAACCATCTAAAGTTTCCTGCTGGTCTGTTTTAACCTTCAAGATTTTAAAGAATCTACTAACACAAAATGCTTCAGCTCTCACTTAGGAATATCCATTGTAGCTCAGGTGGTTATCTTCTGAGTTTAGAGATCAATTTTAAGTTCAAGTTTAAACCAAAATGCTATACTGACTCCTTGATTCTTTGTATGCCACATGGTGGCATGTCAGTTCCTTAGCTACTGCAGTCAGTGGGAACATGCAGATTTACTCTTGCACAAAGACTTTCCTTCCAAATTTAATATGGAATTTGAAATATTTTACAGCTAATAAGTCCAGAGATTCTTAAAATTCTGTACAGTTCCTGGAAGCCACAGACTGCATCAGCCATGGTTGAAATAGGAAAGACCCCTGGACAGAAAATCAGTGGTAATATTACAATTACATTCTTAAGTGCAACAGATACATCTACTTGGCTAAAGAGAAAATAAAAAAAAAAAAAATCTAAGGAAAGTAGGGCAAGCTTGGGCACTGGATGACAGCTCATCCAAACTGCTTAATTTTTCTCCAAGGTCCTTGCTTTTACCACTTCAATAGTGTGTCTTCCTAATGAATCTAAAGTATGGCTCTTGGCATGACTATAGCTCTCAAAAAGAACTTGTTCCAAAAGTCAATACTAGAGAGGTAGCACCATCTTTGGCTGCCTGAACAGTTTTCTAGTGCTATTCTAGCAGGCTTTGTCGCTGTTCACATCTTGGATGATGCCACATCTTCAAATTAGTGCTATAAAGCACTAGTTTGGCACATTTTTGGAAGCACTTGGAAGTGAGAAAAAAACACACAAAAATTACTATTTGTGTCTTAGGCCCACAGGACCCAGAGATAAAACCAATATTCTGTGACATAACCATCTCACACTAACTGCAAACAATGAGACAGAGTAGGTGCTAGCTGGACTTTTGTATTTACTCATTAGGCTAATTAGAAGTAGCCTTCTGCTCATTTCACATACACTCAAAATGTCTGAAAGCATGTGAGTGCATTAGCAGCTGCCAGATCTACTCCATCCCACGCATTTTTTGGAACTTATTCTAGTCTTGAATTAAAGTACTCAGGGCCTCATAGGCACCACTGATCTACTTCCCCAACCTCTGCTGTCCTAGCTGCTGCAGGAATGCAATGTCATCTTAACCTCCAGAGTTCAGTGCTCTTGATTTAGCTGTACCATAGCTTTTACTCAGAACATGACATGCTGGTCTCTCTGGCACAGGAAATAAATTATCTAACCCCAGATATGTTGTTACAATGAAAGCACAATCAAACATGATGATATAAACAACTCTGTAGAATAAAAATCTGAACAAACTCTTGTTTAATTTCCTTAACATGTCTAATTTCCTTAACTTGTCTAATTTTCCTTAACTTAAAGCAGAGAATTAAAAAAATGAAGTAAGAGTTACTTGGGCCTTAACTTTTTTAAACCTGAAAATAAGTAGGTACTATATATAAAATTGAAAAAGCAAACACATTTTAATGTTCTCCAGTTCAGCCTTCCCACGCCCTGAGTTTGCAAGATCAGAGACCATCTTCCTTTTAATCAATCTCTATTCTCCTGAGAGACTTTTGAACCTCCCATGACATCTCTGGATAAAACTGTTATTAAACCCTCCTTTTGCAGTCACGTTTTTTAACATGTTATTTTACCAATCTGCTGGAATTTTGGTATTTCAAATAAGGGCAAAGATATAGATTTGTATTTTTATACCATTTATATTTTGGAAAATATTTTAATTTTCTGTAAAGTATCATATCACCATTTTTTCCTTTCATTGTAAAGATATTAGCCTCTAACATGCTTATATTTGGTAAACGTATTTAAATAAATTTATAAAATGATAAATTTAATATATTGTATCAGATTTTCTTAATATCCCTCAATATTTTTTGTATCAGAATAAAACACTGATAAAAATGTGCATTCAATATTTCACTCCTTTCTCATTATTCTAGACACATATTCTTGCTGCTCTGTTGCCTTCTGATTTAAACCTTTCTGATTTGTGCAAAGTCAGCAGCCAAGGTGTATACAGCTTGCCTACTACAACATTTACCCAAATGAACACATACTGTAGGCATTCTTTATGAAATTAGGTACCAGTCATTCTGTAAGAGGGAAGTAATCCTAAATGGTGATCACGAGAAAAGAACACAAATTATCTTCCATGGCTTCACTATTCAGTAATGTCTGGATGTACAAAAACTGATGGCCATTAATGACACTTCAAAGAGACTTAAAAACCTCCAGGATCTGGCCATGCAAGGTTATCAGAGGACCATAAATAAGCCTGTGGCTGAGATGCTTTATCAATTTCAAAATGGATCATCTTATTCAACTAAAAGAAGCATCAAATACCTTTGGGAGGAAAATCTCTACGCTGTTGTAATTCTTTCCATTTCAGAATATCTTCTTTTATTCTTTCCCTTCAGTTTCTATCTCTCCCAACAGCATGTATTTATCACTTCTCCTCTGCTTTAGATTCTTCTGGGTCTTGATATAAGGATCAAACATTACTCCACGGGTATTGATATTGCTAGGTTATTATCACCTGGGTTTGCAGGTGATTCTAGACTCATTCATTATTCCTACATACACTGTTGAACTCATGCACTTGATTTCTCTCACCAAATACTGATAAAAATGAGATGTTTTATCTGTTGTTTTTTTTTTTTTTTTTCCCCTTCTCCACAGGATAATAAGACATTATGTGATATGTATACCTTAGTAGCACAGAAGTCTGTAATCTAATTTTTTAATACTTCTAATTCTTCAGTACTATCTTTTACATTGTGAATATAGATACATAGCCTATATTCTGTACCTGACCACCTGGGCTAAAATTTGCTTTTCAACAGAAGTGCAGTGAAACGTCCTGTGTTTCAAAACCACATACGTGCATGTGCTTATCAGTTCTCTTGTTTACTGTAAAGAGTACAGAAAAGAGGTAAGAAGGTCTTACATGCATCCCGTTTTCTTTCTACAGGGAGGAGGCATTCTGTGGTACTACACAAAAATGTGCCTCTCTTATTTTTTGTGGATGCCTTTGTAGCCTTAAGGTTCTGATCACTTTAAGTATCATAGACATTTAGTAATACCTCTTCCCTCCAAAAAGACATAAAGCAATGGAAAAAAAAATCTGTTGGGTGCAGTAGTGTAACAATAAATATGTCCATCTTAAATGGCAAACTAACTATTAATAAGTATAAAGATATGGGAGTTCTGATTAACATTTCAGAAAAGAAAAAAAAACATGCAGGTTGCACAGTCAGTCATTTTTGCCATATTAGACCTGTACCTTTCTCTTGCTGGTTTAGGTTCTACAGTAAGGTTTTTGTATGTTCACACATGACCAAAATGCCCTAGCTAAATCAGTTTTTCACGTTGCTCCACCAAATTAACACAACAGAATTCGTCACAGACTGAAGCCAGCTCAGCTGCTGTGTGTACCTTTTCACCTTGGTGATGTGTTGTTAATTTCTAATATTAACCTATTGATGATTTGTGCTGCTACAAAAGACAAATTTATCACAGAATTTTCATTTCCTTGTTTTAATAAAGGATTTCAAAATAATGAGCTGGAATATAATGGCCTAAAATTAGAGTGTCTTCTTTTTTTTTTTTTTTTTTTTTGTTTGTTTGTTTAGTTTGGTTTGGGTTTTTTTTTTGTTTGTTTGGTTGGTTGGGGTTTTTTGTTTGGTTTGGTTTTTTGTTTTGTTTTGTTTTGTTGTGGGTTTTTTTTGCTGTTGTTGTTGGGTTGGTTTGGTTGGGTTTGGTTTTTTTTGCCTGCCTACAGGTCTATGAATACATTTTAATGTTGTTGTTTTTTGACATATGTGAATAAGTAAGCTACATTTCTACAATAGTTGCTTATGTTAGATCCATGACACCTGTTTTTCCTTAATAAGATGCCAGGATCTGAATGGTAACTAGAAGTTGCCACACCCTTTCCTCATCCTTGATAGGTTCTAATCTTTGCAAAGTCTGTTCTGCACAATAACTTTGTTTTGGTCAGGACTCTTAGTGCCTCCAACAAAATGTACTGTTTGTTAATATTCTAGTTCACATAAAGTGCATTCAGTGTGCTGGTCAGTGATCTTGACCTATTCTTAGTGCTCTTGTCAAGACAAAACTTTTCTTGAGCTACAGACTTACACAGCTCTAATAATGACTATAATTTACAGGTATTTTCCTACCCAGTTTATTTCAGTCCTTTTTGTGTTCCAACTGCAAATTACAGTATTTGGAAATTCTTCAGAAACCTCCCTTCTGCTTTTTTTCCACTGTGCATTAAAAGATGCTTGGGTCTTACTTTACTTAATTACTGCTTTGTGTTTTTCTAATATCATGCATCAGAGAATGTTGGTAAAAAATCAGTTTCAGTTTTCTGGATGCAGATATATGACTGGCTTTGATGGAATGAGATTATACCTTTGTCTCATCATGTAATTTCTATTCACCGATTTCAGAAGACATATTTCTCATTTGATGGGTGGGTCAAACATCCTGTCCACTTAGATAGGTACAGCTAGCCAGGGTGCTTGTTGCTTTTCCTAATAGAGATAAAAACCTTCCTGCAGTTCAGCTAGCCCATCTCCTCTGTGCCATCAATATGGTTTAGTAACACCCACATGATTAACTCTGCTTCACAACCTAGATTATTTTCTTCCTCTTGGCTCTCATTAGTAAGGGCAATTTTCCAGCCTATGTGCTAGATTTTCAATTTACAAAGTAGTGAAAACAACATTGTTTCCAAACTGTATTCCTCCGGTCATACCGCCTATTTCTGTGAAAACATAATGCAATTGCTATTGCACTTAGTTTATATCTGGGCCTTCCTTCCTTCCTTCCTTCCTTCCTCCCTCCCTCCCTCCCTCCCTTCCTCCCTTCCTTCCTTCCTTCCTTCCTTTCTTCCTTCCTTCCTTCCTTCCTTCCACATTTCAAAACTATAATTCTGTTCTTACTACTGTATATAACAGCAAAAAAGTTCAACATAAAGCCATGGCATTTTGGAATTAAGTTATGGAAATTCTCTTTTAAAAGAGCAACGAATTTTATTTATTTTTCCAGAAGTACTATATTAATAAATTTTGAAATTACAACTCAGTCCAACTGGAATATCAACTAATTTAAAGTATGGAATCAGATTATTCACTTCAGATTTCTTATACCATACAATTTTTTATTTATCCTGAGATAATTATTTTGTCTTACAAGAAAAAAAAATGCAAGCTGTGACTTCCATATATGAATCAGTAATATTTTTGTGTGTACTTATAGTATGTTATTGTTGATAATGGTGGACTGTTCTTGGCAATGGAACAAATACAAAGTAAACAAAAACTGGAGGTAAATGTAAGGGACTGCTTTCATTCAGTTATGTCTGTGAACACAAGTTCAAAAACACTGCACAGCCTTGAATCCAGGTACAGCTGATGATATGTTCACCTCAACATTAAGCAAAGCTCTTTCTATGTGACAAAGCGATATTTTGAAACTCATTCTGACTTTATTCAGTACACATTCATAACAGTGTTATGTCTTATCAGAAGTACTCTCCAGATGAAAATCAGTTATTGAAAATGAGAAATTACTCAAAATTCATTTTCAGAAAAGGTCAAATACAAGCAAGTGCAAATATCTAAAGGTCTCTTGATCTATTTGGTTAGCTATTTTATTTTCTTAGGTAGTATTAATTCCAGAAATAGAAGTCATGGCTTCAAGGGAGCTGCAGTGGAATTATGGCAATAAAATTCTTGTGACTATCAAAAATATACCATACATAAACCCAGTATCATTTTAGGATGTATTCAAAAGTGATTAAAATGGAGAAACCTTTCTTTTCCATTGCTCCTGCCAGTATTCTGACATTCCTTTCTTGCTGTAGACAGCACATGTGGGACCAGTATGTTTTATAAGGGTTTGATCTGGAGCATACCTACTGAGCATATTTGAGCTGCTCATTTCAGCAATCATATGATGTCTCATATGTATATAAGCATATACAGAGCAACGCCAAACCTGCTGCAAACAGGGGATGTTGTGGGTGGAAGAGCAATGCAGGAGAGCAGCAAGCAATAGAAAGAACAGTAAAAGTCCTGAGTGAAAAAGATACAGGCGGCATGGGAGAGGTTACAGACAGAAACTGGACTATAAGCTACACGGCTGGATAACAGCAACATAAAAAGAGGGAAAGAGCAATTCATAACTGAAAGGACCTTTGGGAGAATAAAAGGCATTGATAAACTTCTTTTTAATAATTTTATCTGAAAAATAGTCCCAAGTCCAGAGGAGAATACTTCTGAGATATGCGGCCTCAAGAGATAAGAGTTAAATGGAAACTTGAGGGTCAGGAATGGGAGTAATTCATGTGACTCCCTGACATATGATAGGATGACTGGGAATAAATTTCTTTGAGCATGGTTTTAAACTGTTCTCTAGATTTGCCAGACTCATAAACAAACTTGTTTACTGAAACTCAATGGAGCAGGTTAAAGGCAGACTGAAAAGCAGAGTCTGTTTCAGCACAGGGAGGACAGAGTATGCTGGTGTCACTCATCACTGCCTCTCAAGGTGATCAGGAAAGCTGTAAGAAAAGTGGATAGGGAGCTCCAAGACCATGCAGCCCCATGTGAAGGAGTCGGTATCTCCCTAACTCCTCTTGGTAAAGGCTGTGATAGCTCTACGGCTGTCTGTGCCCTGTGGCTTGGGTCTGTCAGTGAAAAGTTGTTCAAAAAATTGCACCTGAGAATTACTTAAAAGTATAATCTATCAATATTTTTATGGAACTTGGACCACTCAGTTACTAAAGGGATGGCAGAGAATCAAAATTTCAGTGCAGGGAAACCCAGATTAAAGCACTTTATATTCTAAACTAACAAAGAGTGCTGAATTCTGCCAGTTTTACATTTTTAAATTCAAGAATTATGCATTACATGTGTGACTCTCAAATTACATGAGTGTTGCTGTTCTGTGCAGGGCTCTTACTTTTTGCAGGTATTTTCATGCCACGTTTACCTATACACTCACACTTACATGTACTCATGCAGACCTATCTGCCACCAACAAAAATTCTCGTATTTATGTTCCAATCCCCCTCCCTTCAGCAATCTGTAAAAAACCTAACCCTGTCTCTGACCAAATTAAACTTAGTATCAATGTTCTCTCACCAATTTCCAGTGTCTAGATAGCTGTATGAAGTCTTAGTAAGAAATCCCATCTGTGTCTGTGCATGGTGTGCCAACAAGGACTTCTTTCAGTCCCTGTAACAGCTTCAAGTGCACTTATATTTAGCTTGCAAATGTATGTTTTTTCCATTCCTAATATTTCTGAGTTTGCTCTTAGGCTTGAGATCTTGCTTTGGACTTATTTCTTTCATCCCCAGCTTCACTAGTCCAAAGAACATACTACTCTCTTCAGAAGAACAGAATACTCAAAAAAAGGAAGAAGAAAAGGGAAAGGAAGAAAAATTTTCTGTTGCTTTTTTAATTGCTCCCTGTTTCTCACTCCCTTGAGAACCACACAACCACACCAAGCTGCTGTGTTGAAAAGTACCTTATTCTGAGAGGAGGATTATCAATTCAGTCTATTTGCATTAAAGTCTTCTTTGCATTTCCATATCTCCTATTCTTAATTTCAACTAGATTTCAAAATGTGTAATGTGTCATAATTAATCACTATGAGATTCTCTGTGTGGAGGAAGATTTTGCCTTTTTGAAAGCTATTTCTGAGCGCAGGCAGGCGAAAATTATGTTTGGAAATAGCAAACAGAGGCTGACCAAGGTTGAATTTTGCCAGACAAACCTAGTCATGACAAACCTTTCATGACAAAATGTGTGGATGAGAGAAAAGCAATGGATGTTTCTTGTTTCAGCTATAGCAGGACTTTCCTCATGGTCTCCTATAGCACCCCTATGTCCAAGCTGGGATGTTAAGATCTTAGATAAGGGGACTACTAGATGGGTGAAAATCTGGCTGGGTTGTCAGACTCAAAGTGTGGTGATGGCTAATGGTTTGTATTTTGCCAGTTAGCAGAGTTCCTCAGGGGTCAATTCTGGGGCCATTCAATATCTTTTATTCTGTTCAATATCTTTCACCTAGAGGAGGACATGGGGTGCAACCTCGTCAAGTCTGGAGACAACTCCAAACTGGGGAGTACAGATGAGCCATTCAGAAGGACTTCAACAGACTGAATGAATGGGTTGATATGAACCTCATGAAATTCAACAAAGACAAATATAAGATCCTGTGCCTGGGATGAGACAATCTTCTTCAGAGATCTGCAGACAGTATATTGAGGGAAATGATTATTCCGTTCTGAAAAGCATTGACTAGGTCACATGTGAAATATTGCATTCACTTTTGGGAGCTCCAGGGCAGTAAGGATTTTGACAAATAGAAGCAAGTACATCTGATCAGGGGCTGTAGCACTTATCCTGTGAGGAGAGGTTGAGAAAACAGGAATTATTGAGCCTGAAGAAGAGACAGGTTTGAGTGGACCTAGCAGCAGTCTTCTCATAATTACAGGGAGGCCATTAAGAAGATAGGACCAGGCTCTTTAGTGAAGTGCAAGTGAGGTCAAGGAGAGAATGAGAAACAGTGGTCATAAATTGCAATGGGGAACATTCTGACTGGATATAAAGAAAACTAAGCATTCAGTTAGGTTTTCCAGAGAGTTTATGGAATGTAGGTCCTTGGAGGTTTTCAAGACTTGTGTGGTCAAAGCCCTTAGCCACTTAGTCATTGAGTGTTGACCCTGCCAGGAGTAGGAGGCTGCACTAGGGACTCCCTGAGGCCCCTTCTGACCAGAATAATTCTGTGACGCTAAGGCTCATAGATCATTCCCGAGACACCAGCACTGTTGTAAAGCAGTAGGAAGCCTGTTTTTCTCATTTTGTGCATGTTGTGGGGTTGATGCATGTCAAATTGCTGAAGCTGTTCCCCGAGAATGTCTTTGTGCCTCTCTTTCACCAATTTAATATTTGGAAAAGGGCAGCTGATACGCCCATTAGTTGTGCTTAAATGATGAAATTCTTAGTTGACTGCAGTACTGTTCTGTGTGATTTTTCTTCTGCTTGTAACCACAATGGCAATATTTTCATGAACCGATAGTAGATCCTTCAATCCAAAATCACATTAATGTTTCACAGATAAAAACATAAGTTAAGACAAGCCCACAGTGATTCTACTACGAGATTTCTAACACTGAAACCACTCTTATTTTTAGCTCAGTTTAACAATATGTTGACAGCTAATGGTTCTTGGTTCAGTGATTCTGTTTCTTAATGTCAGTGTTAAGAACTAATCAGAGCTTTAGTCCACAGACTTGTTAATAAACTCTCTCTCTGATTGAGATTGTTAATTACCCTCCAGACCAGGGATTACGAATGCTATCAGTGATGTGCTTAAACTCCTCCTTGTCTGAAAATTGTATGAATTGATGTTTTATGAAGTATGATTTATGTTCAGAAGTTTGATATGCTGGCATGTTGCCTTTTCACAAGATTTTAGCATGGTAGGTTTGGCATATGTTAACCTCTCTTTCACTAAAACATTTTCAAGTGAACCTGCCTCAGCGAAGTGAGAATAATAACATAGAAGAAGTACAAAGTTTTTTTTTTTTTATTCTTCTCAAAGGCCTCATGTAATCTGCAACGTGTTTGTTTCAAGGAGATACTATTTTTTGCACTTTAAATATAGGTTATTTTATTTGATGTACTCTGTAGTTTCAACAGGCTTTAATAGGTTCTTTGATGTACATCTTCATTTCAGACCACTGTAAGAAACAGTTGGCCCTTCTCTTTTAGATTTTTCATTCTGCAAATGACCTACTTAGTTATTATTTTTATTTCCCATAATTTAAGAATCACATTCTCATGTTTTAGAGAAAGACTTGGTATTGAGAGAATATGTAAACTGATGGAACATACTTAAAAAGTACAGACTTGGCCATACTGTGATAAGAAATTTAACTATTTTCTGCCAGCACTTGTTCTCATGTCTACTTACAGCGGAATGAGTATCTGTTCACATGTGCTAAGAAATGCACTTCTATTTGAACTAGAAACTAATAACATCAAAACTTTTTAACACTGCTGGGCTGTATAACATGCACTGGAAAGACCTTCATATTACTAGGAAAAGGGCAGGGCAAAGATCAGAATCAAGAGCAGTTTTGTAGCTTGTTTCTATTTAAGGGGAATATAACAAGAAATCAACCCTAATCTACCATTTATGAGATTTCTTATAAGTTGTTAATTTAACTCCAGTTCACTGCTCAGTTTCTTGCCTTTCTTCATTTTTTTTTTTTCCTCTCCTTAATTTCTTTCACATTTTGTTGGAAAATACTCTGAGAGTGTGCATTTATTGATGGGGCAACTCTTGACTCATGATGTCAGAAGGACAGTCGGGCTCCAAGCACATTTAAAGAGCCATCTAATGGCAGGTCTAATGGTCCTAGCCCTTGACCAAAACCTCATCTGAAGCTTTACTTAGCCATTCTTGTCCTACAGAAAGCATGATACTACTTCCTTCATATACCACTTGTCCAGGTTTCGGCTATTATTTTTCTTTTGCATTATACAGGTGATTCAGAAAGAGAAAAATGAAATCTAAAAAGGCAAGGTCCTGATACTGCCAAATTGTTTTACACAGGTTTCAGTACAGTCTGTGGGTGTTTCGTCATTGATAACACTGGGAGAATTGGGCTCTACACGCTCATTGTAATTCAGTGGCTCTGTTGAAGAGTTCACGGTGTCACTAATAAGCTCCCATCAGAGAACAGTAATGGGAAACTGGTTTCCTGGCACCAGCTGTGTACCTTACTGTGCCCTGCTACTGTTGAAAATGAAAATGACACATGAATTCTACTGATCAGAACATATTATAGCAACATGCAGGAGGGAGCAAGTTTCATTTTCCACAAAAGAAAGGAAGATACACTGTAAAGGCTAAATGTTCCAAAGGACAGGTATCCTGGGTATACTATGGGTAAAGGATAGGTGTCCTGGGGACACTTTGTATTAAAGAGAACTGAGAGTCTGACAGCAGAGCAGGAACAGTCAGACGAGTGAAGCTGCCTATAACACTAAAGAAAAAAACTAATTGCATGTTTAACAGAATCAATGACAAACATGGGATTCTTAAGATATCCTTATTGTTGTTTTTGTTGTTTCGGTTTTGTTTTGCCTTTTTTGTTGTTCTCCTTCTTTTTTTTTTTTAACTGATTGACAGGCAGAGCCTTGATCTGAAAGGGCAATCTTATTATTCATCTCAATCTACACCTTTCACACAGGATGAAATCTCAGAGGCAGGCATAGCTGTAAGCACTCCTTTCAGTGCCTCTGTAGGCTGTCTTTTGAAGGTCAGGTGAGCACCAAAATGTTACCTTTTTTTTCTTTTTTGATTTTACTGTGTACCACGAGATTCCATGCCTTTTCTTTTGAAGCTTATGCTGTCTGTTGCTTCTGTGTTGCCTGTACCCCCTTCTAGTCCCCTTTACCTTTTCTATCTCCCTTTTTGATCTCCTGCTCTTCAATCTCTATTGTGAAATTCCTTGGAGCTTCATGCTGAAGAGACATGACTTGACTGCTAGTTTGCAAGAGTCACAAATGAAATGAGCTAAGGAACTCTTCGTCTCCTGATGCCAAGTGCAAAAAACTTTCCTAAATGCTGTAGTTTTGCCAGTCAATTACTGCAGCCTGTGAGAAAAGCAGAGAGTAATAAAATTATAGGCAACACTGAAAGGAATACCAGAAAGTAGAAATAGTCTTGATTTAATGGAGAGAAGCATTATTGATTCCTGTCCTCCACGACAGAGCTTAAAAGCAAATAAAACCCATTACTTTCAATGGCAGACATTTTAAAAGCTACTGTCTGTGTAACACTTCAAAACACTACACTGGAGTTGCATTGTCTCTTTATTCTTGTACATTTCTGTCATACCATGAGCAACATTTTGCCATTACACCCCTACAAGAACTAATTTCCTGATGACTAGAATCAGTATCTCTGTGGATCCAATTGCAACTGTGTTGCCAGCTTTTCAAATCTTCTCAACAAAACAGGATCCAGCACTTCAAAATAAAATCTCCAAGAAAATCCTAGACCTTGCTGGAAATTATTTTAGAAACTTGGAAATCCCTGACTTTGATTCAGCATTATGTTCAGCCACGGTCTTTGAAGTGTTTCTGCTTCAACTAAATAAGACAAGATCACTTTTTCAAAAGCTGTGGTTTACTTGGCATTATGTTGTCATCAGTTCTGTTTGTCCTTCTTTCTTCCAGTTGTTCCTTGCAGTTTCTGCGACATTTCCCATGAAATGCCCTTGCTGAATGAAATTTTGTAAAACTGCTGTATATTATCTTTTCTTGTTCTTCACCTTCGTTTTTAAAATGGTATCTGTTTCTTCCTGTAGTAAAAGACGCAGTCGAAACTGCTGTGCTTTGTTAGCAGAAGAATGTCAGCCTCACCATCCTCATAGAAAGAGAAAGTACTGTCTTGAACATGACACTATAAGATTCCCTTGGGTAGAAAAATTCATAAACATAGGGCATTATCTCCAGTTCTCTTTCTTCTTCTCCTTTCTTTTATCTTTTTTTTCTTTTGTTTTCTCTTGTTTGTTTTGGTTTTTTGTTTGGTGGTTGGTGTTGGGATTTTTATTTTGGTTTTTTTTTGCTTGTTTGTTTGTCTCCTCTAGATCTTGGGATATTATTGATACTGTACTCTATACATTTTCATTTTTTATGGAAAAAAAAAAAAGGAACAAGAAAAATGCAAACCATACTGCCTTGCTATTTTGAACTGTTGAAGTAAAGAACTCTTGGATTTGGATTTACCATATAACCCAGGTAGCTTTATCTCCTGCATTAATCAATCAGCATTATATGAATGTTCCCAGTCATTTGACAGAGAGGTAGCTGTGCAGCTGCACAACGATCTATCTGCATTATAACCAGACCTGACTAGAGATTTACTTTCCTGTGTACTCTCATACAAGATTATTTGCAGATCTGTTATTTTTCAATTACAAGAGATTTTTGTATGTGTGTGTTTTACAAGATTGCATGTAAGGAATAATGCTATTTAACCTGACAAAAGGAGAAATCAAATTCCTTTCTGCCCTCTCACTGAAACTTTTAGCGAGAGGAGCTTGTTATCCCTCCTGAAGGATTGGTATCAGAATAAGCTGTTTGAGAAGGCAACTAAGTCTATATAGTATTTGCTTGAACTATCCCTTCCCCAACTTATTTACTCCTATCCACTGTTGAGGACCAATGAGAAGTCTCACAAACATCTATCAGAATGGGTTTGTGAATAATTTTGCATATCATTACTTATTCCTACAGGCGTGCTGCAGGGAATTATCAGACAGGATAATTCAGTGGGGAGAGTATAATTCAGTGGGCCATCAACACCTCTTACCTCCCTAGTGTTTCAGAACTGGAAAGAGCTGACTCAATGTTTTTAACTTCTAACATTAATTAATTGTCCACAAGACTTTCCAGTTAATTATGGTTTTAAAAACTGGTATTCAGGTTTTTGAGTGACCTTTCAAACATTTTGTTCTACCGAAATTGAGAATGTCTTTTCTTCTGTATTTTATGCAAAATGAAGGTCATTTACATAAATGAACAATAAGAACATTTAATACTATAGCGAACAAGTAAATGTATAAATATAATAAATGAAAACACAAACAAACTCCTATATGTATTCACACATAGGTAGATAATCCAAATGTACATTCTTTCTCTTAGCTCTCTACTTGACATCATAATTTATAAATCAATAAATCCATGGTAGGTGACAAAAATCTACTTTGCTTTAGTTAGAGCATTACTTTCCCTACCACTGGTATGCAAATATGCATTTATACAGCTTATCCTTCTTGTTTTGAATCGTAGAATCATCTAGGTTGGAAAAGACCTTTAAGATCATCAAGTTCAACTGTAAACTTATCACTGCGAAGTCCAACACTAAACCATGTCCCTAAGAGTCACATCTACACATCTTTTAAATACCTTCAGGGATGATGACTCAATTACTTTCCTGAGCAGTATGTTCCAATGCTTGATAACGGTTTCAGTGAAGAAATTTATAGAAATAAAACTTGTCGGAATAAATTTTTAAAATTAATTTTTTGAAAATAAAATATTGAAATAAAAGAGACTTGAACAGACTTTCAGATGCCTTTCAAAACAGATTTCTTATAGATCTAGACTAAAATAAAAAACAAAATCATGAAATACTCCAAACATTTGTGGAAATTATCCAACAATAATACAAATTCTGTTCATATATCAGAGGTTTTACCATGTCAGATACTTGTACTAATGGCGATGTTGATCTTCCATTTAAATTCTCCAAAATTTAGACTTTCTTACCTCTACAGAACAGATCTCTTACCTTTATCCTCCATATAGTAAATAATTACCATTCTTGGAGATACTTTCAGGATTGTTACACTCCAGTGTATCTAGTGTAACCTAAAAGCATAACTGATGAGAATTAGTAACAGAGTCTAGTCAATTGCTCTCGAGATCATTGAGCAAGAAGCTTAACAGCCCTGATTAAAATATCTATTTACCAAGTGTTCTTGACAGCAGAGCTTGAAAATGTGCCATAAAAGAGATAACATTAAGAATGCTTTAAATGGGCCTACACTTCTAATAAATTTATCAGTTACAGAACAATGTAGAGGCTTAGATCACTTTAGTGTTTATATACAATTACCTTATTAGAGCCATACTGGACAGATACAGCATGGGTGTGAGAGTTTTTGTGATTACAAATATGAAAGAGTTCTTTGATGAACTTTGCAATCGTTGTGCTCATAAATATCTAATACTTCCTTTTCTGTGGTAAGAGAGGTTCATGTTTTCTGTCTTTTTATTCTTAAAGCTGATTTCTATCAATATTTTTATAACCTGTGCAGAAGAAGTAAGATACACTCATCTGGAACTTCTTAATTGTGACAACACTTTACACAGCAGGTAAAAAAAAACAAAACAAAACAAAAAAAAAAAAGAGGATTTAAGCTTCAAAATCCACAAGGGATTTGGAATTGCACTGAATGTTTCCGGCTTTGTTCCATGGGGTGCGATGACACAAAAGCTTATATATAAAAATCTTACCTTACCCAACAAATTCAGCTCTTTAATTCTTGCTATGATTTTGTATCAGCAGCTGTTTTCTAGAAATCAATTATCTAGCTGAGATAAGCTCAGGCTGCAACCAAAATATCCAAAAAGATTTCTAGAGTCCACTGTACCCCACAACATTTACAGTTAATGAGGCTGGTACCAGTGATATCAACCTTTATCTTATTAGTATTTGTATGTTTTTAATGAGATTTTATGTTATTTTCACTGGTTTTAATGCTTTAATAGTTTTCTATTTTCTTGCTGTTCAAATAAATTTGATCTCTTCTTCTGTCTCAGTAATGTATTATCCAAGTTATCATTTTTACTTGCAATTAATTTGTTTTATGCTATTAACTTTACTTGCAACGAAGTTACTCTAACTTAAAAAAAAAGAAAAATAATTAAAAAAAACCTCTTTGTATTTGTTTCACACATTTGAAAACCAAAATGGATCTTGGAAGACTTGAATTTCTTTTTATGTGTTTTTTTTTTTCAAAAAAATGGATAATAAATTCCTCTCCTTCTGCATCTTTACTATAATGCATTGTAAAACCCAGTGTGAAAATGAGAGTTTTCACTCTCAAATGTCAGTCTATATGTATTTTGTAGAAGTGTTGACTTTACAGGCCCTTTCCAGACTAATGAAACAAGCTATCTGGTTTTATTTGCAAAATTTTTACAAAATAAATGAATCTGGTTTTACATTCCAGATTCAATAGAATCAAATATGGTCAGAATTGCAAAGCAATATATAATAATAAAGTGATACATATGTAAAGAAATATTAGTGAGGTCAAGCCTTTATGTCCTGGCTTCAGCCCCATGTACTTGTATGTAACCAGTGCTCAGAGGGCTACTGCTGCTGACTCTAGTCACTGCAATGAATTCCTTACCATGCTTTCTTTAAATAAATATCTTTGTAAAAAACCTCAGTGTCTTCTGGTATTGGAAATGAAGTTGTATGAAATGCTGGAGTTAGGAATATGTTGTGTTTTATTGTTGTTTTAATATGATTTTAGATACCTTTAGAGAAAAGTGTTGTCCTCTGAGGAATAATTTCTCACTGCTAAATCAAGAGGTGTAATTGAAAAAGGAGAAAAAGAAACTATCTTTGGCTCAAGAATGGAATTCTTCTTGGTGGTGCCAGTACTAATGAAGGAAAAAATACAAATTCATTGAACAATTTATATTCTGTAAACTTCTTAGTATGCAGTAAATCGTCAGCTTAAGGCTTTTGGGAATCCAAATGTAGGTTTGCTAACAGTAACAGTGTGATAGAGATGTGTTCATATCAAAGGGTTCAGTGATAAGTAGCTAGATATTTTATCAGGAACTTCAGATTGGAAGCAAATGTATTATACTCATTTATTAGGGCCTTTCATTCTTACACTGCCTTAAAATAAAAATTGCTTTGTGAAATACTGCTCTAATAAAAATGAAAACCCCAAGGAAATATTCACATATTCTCTCTGAGGGATTCTGTGAGGCAAAATAATAGAAACATACACAAATGGCTGAACAAAGTTTAACTGCTAACAAATTTTGTCATGAGCTTGCTACAGCAAAATCTATGAGGCTCTACACCAAAGTTTTCTAGCTGGCTTCACTGTCTTAATAGGTCATGAGATTGTAGGGAAGTGAGAAAATACTTCACCTTTTAATTACATGGGCATTAGTAACTGGAAATTTCCACTACTGCTCAACAGTACAAGAAAATAAATTTTGGGTTGACTAGATGAAGGAAAATAAACAATTTTTGTGTATTTTTAGCATTCATAGCTCTAGAAAAGTGAAAAAAAAAGATGGGGTGCAAAAATATTAATATGGTCATTCTTTTGGCATTGATTTTCAAAATACATGCCAGGCAATTTGTGCTGCATATGATAAAAATTTCAGTCAGAGGTAGAAAGATGGCCATAAGGGATGATAGTGTTAAAATGTTGCATAGTATCAAAATCTGGGCTTCAGTAGAAAAAAAAAAAAAAGAACAGCAACAGAAAAGTTAGGTTTCCAATATGGACAAAGGGAGTCATCATTAAATGAGATACTATAAATTTGACACTTTCTCCTCCTTACCTCAGCTCATACTCCCCCCACAAAGTCTTTGAATTACAGATTTAGTGATGATATCGAGTTAGGAGACACTAGCAGTCTCTTAGGTTTCACCTATTCCTCCTTTATACATTTCTGCATATGAAAAGAAGCTGTCATGATGCAAAACCACCAAACGAACCTTTCCACATTGTCGATCAGATGGAAACTGATGCTGCTGAAGAATATGACCTAATAAAATATCAATGTTTGTCGACAGTAGGTAAACAAGGTTAAGGTCTTTGGAGATCAAGATTCAAATACACTTCAGACTTAAATGCAGATATGTATGAAGGTGAATTTGGAAAAAAATTACTGCTCCTGATTAAGAAGAAATTAAAACTAGCAAACTACAAATGGAAAGCAAATCAGAAAAATATATTTGTTATTTTTTTAAAAAAATAACACATGCTGTGTTAGAATCTAGTTAGTACTTGGAGTTTTGCAGATCTGCCCTTCAACAAATGTATTTTTCAATGGAAACTAGAAAGAAAAATAATTACAGGTGTTTGTTTGTTTGTGGCTTTTTGTTTGTTTTTGGTTAGTTGGTTGGTTGATTTTGGTTTTGTTTTTGTTGTTGTTTGTTTGTTTGTTTTTTAATAACACAATAAGATGTAGGCCTGCAATGCCAAAGTTCAATAAAAAACACAGTAGTCATGTAATAATTCTATTTTATAAGGTATACAAAATAATTATTTCAAACACATACACACACAGTCTATCTATAGAAAGAGACACTGCACACATACAGAAAGAGAGAATATGCACATATTTTAAAACATTCTTCAGGTCTTTCCAGGATGTCACATTCATAAATATGCATAAATTTTAATGTTCACATAAAAGTTATATAAACAGAAAAGAACACACAAATATAAACATGTATGTGTGTGCTTATACATAAATACAATTTGTGCATACTGACAGGGCATTTCTTTTGTCTGTTTTGTTTGTTTTTGTGGTTTCTTTTGCTTTGAGGTTTGTTGGGTTTTTTTAATTATTTTTATTTTTATTTTTAAAAATATGGAATGATAACCATAAAAGGGAGTGGAGCATCTCCCTTATGAGGAAAGGCTGAGGGAGCTGGGGCTCTTTAGCTTGGAGAAGAGGAGACTGAGGGGTGACCTCATTAATGTTTACAGATACATAAAGGGTGAGTGTCACGAGGATGGAGCCAAGCTCTTCTCGGTGACAACCAATATTAGGACAAGGAGTAATGGGTACAAATTAGAACACAAAAGGTTCCACTTAAATTTGAGAAGAAACTTCTTCACAGTGAGGGCGGCAGAGCACTGGAACAGGCTGCCCAGGGAGGTTGTGGAGTCTCCTACTCTGGAGACATTCAAAACCTGCCTGGACACCTTCCTGTGTAACCTCATCTGCTCTGGCAGGTAGATTAGACTAGATGATCATTTGAGGTCCCTTCCAATCCCTAACGTTCTGTGATTCTGTGATTCTGTGTATGACTGTACAATATCATTTCAGTAATTAGACACATGAAAAATGTTGGTTTAATGAAAAATAGAATATCATCGACCCTTCTGCATTCTTCTTGATATAGTAAGCTTTCTAATATTTTAGTGAAGAAAGTAAACACAATTTTGACAGATATTGAATTTATGGTAATTCCTTACCAAGTTCCATGCTCTCTTTAGTCCTAAAATTGTGTCCTAATCTTGTAAGAAGAATGAAAGTATAGTCAGTGAATTCTCATTTGAAGTTAAAGTCTAATCTCTGCTACATTCATTGAATAGCCTTAATGTTGTGGTTATATTTAAACACAAGGACCATCTACATTCTTCAATGATTTCAGGAATTTGGAGAAGACCACACAGGAAATTACTGTAATGTATGATGCCTGAAGTATTGAACAGAGCATTTATCAGCACACTTTGACTGTCCTAACTATTTCCATCCATTCGTAATACAGCATCGTAATGGGAATGCTCAGCAGAAAAGGCAGCTCAGGGTCATTGCTAGAAGAGGTCTGAAGCCATCTGCCCAAGGGCAGGTAGGAATTGAAGGCAGCTGTACCTGCAGCTCCACAGCAAGGTAATATTCAGCCCTGTTGTGGGATCACCTGGAGCTTTTTATCCTCTCTGAAATGGCTCACATAAGACTGAGTATAGAAGCTGTAACTGCACACACGCCTTACTGTTTGCAGTGAAGATGTAAGCCAAAGATTTGTGAACACCTAAAGGGCTCATAAGAACATCTTTCTTTGAAGAATGGCAAATTCCACTCACTTCTCAAAAATGATATGAAAATACATTTCCTCCCGTCTTTTTAACAATCTACTATTTATAAATGCAGATACTTACAAAAATTTTGCAGTTATTGCATCAATGCAATATATTGATACAAGTCTTTCATACTGGTTTACAAGGCAAGTGAAAGTGTATATATGATGCATATACATATATGTATTGTATACATATGTATAATCAAAAGTTGCCTTTGTTCTGTATTACATAAATTATGCTCTAATAGTATTTTCCAAAGTAATCCACATTAGAAAAGTCACCCTTTGCATATGTATCAGAGCCAGTTCCAAATACTTATCTCAGTCTTATGCTAGTTGAAATCACTTCATTGAAGTTGAATTACATTAGTATAAGACTGGTGGAATAAGAGCTAGAAAGAAAGAATCAGGTCAACATTTTTAATCAGAATTTTAATATTCACACAGTCGATCTGGTATGTAGGTTAACTTCATAACAGCTCCATAAAGTGAATTGATATACAGTACTGTATCATGCCAACATAACATTCCAATCTATAATTTAAAACTTTTCCTTTGAAACTAGCTAAATACAGATTAAGAAGATAGATGGAAAAATTCTTATCATCCATCAAATAAATAAATCTATACATCAATAAACATGCACAGGCATTCTTCTTTGTCATCGCCTGTGCTCTGTGTGACTAATACATTCTTGATTAGCTGAGAAACTTCTGTAGATGTTTACAGTTTTACATGTTTCATATATTCCATGGAGTAACATAAATTTATGTTTAATCATATTTACTATATGCCATAAGAACCAGCATTGTCTGTTTCTTCACAGAGAAAATGAATTGGTGCTATAATTCTTAAATGCTTGGTAATCAAGTTTCTCCACTTCTAGCAGGAAAACAAAGTACCAAAACCACTAGTTCTAGAGATCATGTTGTGTAGGTGTCTGTCATATATTTTCCATGCAAAGGGCTACTGTTTACATATTTTATTTTTTTTTTTTTCTGCCATGGAAAACAAAAGTTGTCCTAGAGATTGGAATGTATCAAAATCTGACTGATTTTTTTTTTTGTTTTTTTTAAAGTCAGAAAAGGTTGAACACTTTGGTCTGGTTTTGATCAAAGACAGAGTAGTTTCCATGCAGAATCCATGTGTTTGAGATTAAATACTGACAGCTTATCTGTTAACCTGTGCTGAGGTGATTGGTATTTCCTGGAACTGGGGCAACAAATGTACTCTTATGAGCATCCTGTTGGATCATAAAGAAAAATATATGCAGATGTCTTATCTTCTTTCCGCTTTGTTCACTCCTTTTGTTCATGTTGTTTATTCATGCTTAGATGCTCCAAAGGAGACACTCTGTATCCAAAATGACCATACAAATTCAGTATCCATGTTTCCAGGACATTCCCGGCTTTCTTCTTTCACCATACTTACTTTCTCACCCTAAAAAAAAGGAGTCTTGGTTTGGCCTCTGCTTTTTTCATGACTCATATTTCAGTGCTACATAACTATCTTCTCCATCTCTGCTCCCAGTGGGCTTAGTACAGTGTATCTCCCCATTTCATCAGTCATTAACAGTGAACATGTATGTGAGAAATTATGTTGATGAGCCAGGAGGGAAAGCAGCCTGCTTATCTGACTACCATTTCCTTTTAAGTGATAAAATAAAGCATTCCAAAAGAAGAAAAATCACATTATGTGGTTTACCAGAAAATGCTCCCTCTGTTCTTGTGGTAAATACATGAGGTACAAAGTTTATGAGGACTGCAGCTAACTATTTTATCAACCTTCCTTTTACAATGTGAGAAGTCTTCTAAGCAGGAGAACTAGCCTATATATTTTAGACACTTTTTACAAATACCTGTAACTTTCATATCCTTTTCTTGGGCAGCGTGGCAGAGATCTGAAGGAGAACTACCATAATTTAAATCTATGTTGTCAATTATAACTATTATGTATCTGTTTGTATCATCCAACCTTTCCTATCCTTTTGGCTTAGAAAAAAATACTAATGGATTGGATGTAAATTTCAATATTTTGGTAGTGTGGTGTGGTCTGCAGGGCTAGCATGTCTGGGAGGAGATCAGAGGCTGCCCTGGGCCAAACACAGGTGTTTTCAGCTGGCTCTGAAATGGCTGCACCACAGGACACAGGGAATTCCACCAGCAAAACTGGTGGCACCTCTAAGGTAACGTATTTAAGAAAACACCAGTGAGGAAGACAAAGATAGAACAAAATAGTGAAACACAACAGAAGAAACTATGAGGTCAGAGGAGGAGGAGGTGCACACACCTGAAGGGAGTGTCACCCATGGAAAACAAATGCTGCAGCATAGGAAAAAGGTCAGCAGAGAGACACCACTATGCACTGACAGTTGCCTGGCTGAAGACACCAAGTGTAACCTGCAGCAATAACACTGGGCAAGGAGACGTGTCTGAAGTGAAGTTGAGCCTGGCAAAGGAAGAGGAAAGGTGTTTCACCAAGTGTCTAAATGTTTGTCTTTTTGTTTACTAGTATGTGAATCAGTAGTTTAATATTCATGTTAATTGTTAAATTAAATTCATAGAATCATAGAATGTCCTGAGTTGGAAGGGACTCACAGGGATCACTGGGTCCAACTCCTGTCCCTCAAAATTTGCATGTAGGATGTTTTAGGTTAAATGTAACACCATGCATATACTTACATACTTTTTATCTCCATGCTGCTTTAACTGTAAAATGGCCATTAAAAGTTCCATAATATCAATTTAATTGGAGAAGAAGGGGTTAAAGCACAGACAGACTTGAAATATTAGACTTAAAAGGAAAAGAATTCAAGTTAGTGAAAGAAATGAAATATAAGCTGCAGTCAATATTGCTATCAAATCGTCAAAAGCATTTGAAGGGACAAACCTCATCAGGTGAGAAATAGTTCTCTAAAGAAAACCAAATGTCAGAAACATATGACATCTCATCACATTCCTTCAAAAAATGTGCTAGGAAGAGCTACAGTACAAATCACCATCTGTTGAATCACCTATGACATCCAAATTCAGTCTTTTGATAATGACTTCTCAATATCATCTTTATACTTTAAACTCTGTTAAATACTGGATTTAAACAGTATTTTTTTTTCTTTTATGTCACCTTTGCTAAGGCAAAGATTTTTTTTTTCTCTAAATACTTATTTAAAAAACAAACAAACAACAAACACAAACAATCATGTAAAGGTAAACAAATATTTTCTAAGCCCTAAATCCTTGAAATAGCTTGTATGCATCCAAAGAAACTGAGTTACAGTCCTACTCACATAATAAGTCTGTTTTAATTACTGAAAGAATGCTACATCTTCCCAGAGCTTTCTCTTCTCCATGCTGATCAACCTCAACTCTCTCAGCCTTTCTCCAGAGGAGAGGTGTTTCATCCCTCTGATCATTTTTGTGGCCTCCTGTGGACCCTCTCCAACAAGTCCATGTCTTTGCTGGACCAAGGACTCTAGAGCTCAGTGCAGTACTCCAGGTGGGGTCTCACCAGAGCAGAGCAGTGGGGCAGAATCACCTCCCTTGACTTGCTGACTTTGCTTCTTTGAATGCAGCCCAAGATTTGGTTTGCCTTTTGGGCTGCAAGTGCACATTGCTGGCTCATGTCCAGCTTTTCACCCACCAGCACCCCTGAGTCCTTTTCCACAGAGCTTCTCTCAATCCCTTCATCTCCCAGCCTGTACGGATACCGGGGGTTGCCCCAACCCAGGTGCAGGACCTTGCACTTGACCTTGTCGAACCTGATTATGTTCACCAGGGCCTCTTGTGATAGGGCAAGGGCTAATGATTTTAAACTAAAAGAGAGGAGATGCAGGCTAACATGAGGAATAAAAATTTTACAATGAGAGTGGTGAAACACTGGCACAGGTTGCCCAGAGGTGGTAGATGCCCCATCCCTGGAGACATTCCAGGCCAGGCTGGACAAGGCTCTGAGCAATCCGATCTAGTTGAAGATGGCCCTGCT
Organism: Columba livia; assembly: GCF_036013475.1. Classification (NCBI taxonomy): domain Eukaryota; kingdom Metazoa; phylum Chordata; class Aves; order Columbiformes; family Columbidae; genus Columba; species Columba livia. Next base: position 115,974,490 of record NC_088603.1, on the reverse strand, counting down.
TATTGCAGGGGGATTGAACAAGATGATCTTAGAACATTCATTCCAACCCAAACTATTCTATGATTCTATAACATTTAATATTAAATAGCAAACATAGTGTATAACATTTATTCAGGGAAAGGACTCTTATTCCCAGTACAGATTAATATCTTTCCAACATTTTAATATGGCTGCTTTGAATAAAAGCTGTACAGGTATTTCTCAGCAACAGCATAAAAAATCCTATTTTTTAACTACCTGAGATAAATATAAACCAGTAAGAGCAGAGAAATATACTTAGTTATCCTGTGGTTACTCCTTGATCACCCTGTTACCAAGGTGCAAACTATGATGATCTAACTGGCTGGGTCAACCACATGTCTTGAGCTTTTTTTGGGGTGTTCAAACTCTGTTATGTATCAGAGAGGTGGGCAAGGCACTGGAAAGAAACACTGAAAATTAATTTTTTTGAAATGTAAAATTTACCTTTTTTTTGAGTTAAGACTTTAAATAGATAATGTATTTTAAGTACAAACGTTTTCTTTTTCTTTCTTCACTTATTTTCACTGTTATAATTTGTCCAGGCTCTTTACTCTGAAAATTACTACCTACCTAGTTCATTAAACTAAGCATTGTTTTAGGAGTAGAGATTTCTCTCCAGCCTTTCATCCCATGTATCTATAGATCATAACCTACCCCAAGTAGAATGCAGGGAAGGCAATTCTCCATGGGCATCTTTTGCAATTGACTAGGTAATTGATGTACTAAGCTACTTTCTTCAAACATCATGAGAGGCTGAAATATCTGAGGATAACTGCAGCTCAGAAGAACTAGGACATATTTTTTTTTTTCTACTTGGGTGCACTTTTTCCTTGATTCAGACCTCTCTGAAGAGATAAAATTTACCTTTATATTTGGAGGAGCACCTCTGCCAATATAAGTTAAAGATCCTTGCAGACAGGCAAACAGACAGAGGAAAGGGGTTTAGAGGAGAGAGCATGTAAAATACGAAGGAAATCCAATGTCCAAACCATTTTTTTAATTAATTTTTTCCTAAAGCCAGGTTTATCAATTTTAATTTCTTTCTTCTGCTTAGCTGGGTACATAATGAGGAAAGAAAAAGAGCAACTGTATGGAGAAAGATAGAAACAGGCATAGTCTGGAGATGATTCTTGCCTGATCAACAACAGATATAATAATAATTTCTTTAGCCCTTTTTATCCCCAGCTATTCAGGGCAAGGAATGTCTAGCACCTCATAAGAAGGAAGCATATTGAGACGGTGACAATAAACGTCTGATGCTTGCAGCTGTCTTCAGTGAGTCTATTCATGTGATAACAGACCAACAGTTTGCATAACAGGCTCACATGACTGCCTGTAAAAGCAGAAAGAAACCCTGGCCATTGCTAGGGGAGCTAGGCATAGGAATGAGCACTGCTAATGAGTAGGAAGGAAGACTGAACTCAAACATTTTACAAATAAGTGTCCCATATCATGGTGGTGATAATGAGTACTATTGAAAAAGTATGCAACACATTGGTACAGCAGGAGAAAGAAATCCATATTGCTGTTACTTATGCTATACCTGTCATGTGGATAAATACAGCAAAGAACTTCTGTTTTGCAAGGCTGCCAGTCTAGCAGCCTTACTGAGTACTAAATTTCAAAGGGAAAAATAGCATTTTATTACTTCACTTATCTTCTCCCCATGGTATAAATTGCCGAAGAGTTACCTGGGGTTTCAGCTGCCCAGTTTCTATTGACTTTAATGATGAAAGCATGGTTAAAACCCTGTGGATCTCTATAAAAATCTACCCCATGTGTTGCCCTAATCATATCTGCTTAGTTTACTGACAAAACCAAGTTGTTATTACTGTCAGTTCAGCACAGCCATTATAACTGTTAAAGAGCAAACTGAATTGCACTCTGCCTTGCATATTATTGACAAAATTGTCAGCCAGCTTTTGATTCCAGAGATTTTACAGCTAGTGATGATTAGTGTTGTGCACAGATAGAGGACCAGGCAACTCAGTTTGTTCTGGATGAAGCCCCAAAAGTTCAAAGGGTTCTTTGAACCTTTTCCAAATCCCATGGTTCTGCAAAACTGAGCCGACATTCTTGTGAGCACTGTACACCCAGATACTTTACAAGTTCACTAGTACTTTGTGGTGCAGGTCAGTTGGAAAACGTCATTCATTCTTACTCTGCTGTCAGTGCTGTTTGCAGTAAGGATGTGAGAAGGTTCAGAAGTGTGGATTTCATATCAAAACATGTATATGTGATATTTATTAACAAAAAAAAAAAAAAAAAAAATTACTTGATCTGGAATTGAAGCATTGTCCCTAGCAAAGCTATGCAGAGTGCTCAGAAGCAGCAAGAACATGTTCAACTCATGGGAAACATAGGTGTGAGGACAGGCAGTGAGTCAATAAGGTACTGCGGTAAGTTTAAGTTTTCTTTACTAGTAGCAATTCTGTTTGATGACTGAAGGGTTATAAAGGAGATCATCACAGTCCTCATTAAGGATTTGACTTATCAAAATGGTCTTTCCCCCGTATCTTATCCTCATGATTGATAAAGATTTTTTTTCTGGAACCTCAGAACTAGACCAATGACTGAATTTCATCCACCAACAGTGGTCTGTGGAAATAACATTAGGATGACAACTTTCTTGCTGGTATCTCACATGTTGTTAAAACCAAACCAAAACAAAAGAACACTTTGAGGGAGTTTTTCTGAACGTGTGAAATCTCAGAGTATTTATATATATACACTTCATAAAGCTATGATGAAAAAAACTAGTGTTAACTTAATTTTACAAACACAGCTTTGAAAACAGATCAAAAATTAACAGCAGCTGGTTTTCCTGTCTTATTTTGAAATTTGTACTTCTTGTTATTATATATTGCTACTAGATGGTGTGACAGAAATATCTGGAACAGGAAGACTACCTTGAAAAAATAACCTCAAAGATCAGACTGCACTTTAAACCTCTGTAAGTCATGAGTCTTGTAATGCCTAACAAGGAAATACAGAGCTAACAACACAGCTACATCTAAAATAAATTCAGATTGTCACCTTAACATTTGTGTTTGCTTTTTATGATATCGTATGTGTGTTTGTGCAGTAAGGGCAGGGATGTTGTTTAAAACAAGTTACACACACAAAAGAAGAAGCCTTTCTTTTTTCTTTCTAAGATCTTATAATTATGAAAGAGAAACAAACAAACAAAAAAACAAGAGATTGATGGGGAATGAGAAAGGAAAGAGCTGGGTGCTCAAATACAGTGACATGCATTGTTACATGCACATCTTGTCAGCTATTTGCTTTTATTTTAATTATATTTTTTGAGAAAATGTTCTGTAATTGGAGGAGATGAAAATCATGGGTGTTGTCAGAAAACAACAGGGAAGTCAAAAAAGGAAGTCCAGGGCAAACACAACGCACTAACAGACATTTCTGATGTGGAAGGCAGGATGAGAGTGCTTTTGGACACAGCAGCACATCCATTCTGCCTAAGTCTGATAGTGGTGTCAGTGGGTGACTCACATCAGAAAGCTCAGAGAAGTCTGCCCCCTTCACTATTCCTTTCACACATGCTATTTTTTCTGGAGTTCCTACGAAATTCCCTACTTTTTTTTTTTTTTTTTTTTTTTTTTTTTTTTTTTTAAGGCTTTCCTTTGCCTTAAATTGGCACAGATTTTCCCTCGTTCCCTCGCTTTTCTGGGGGTGTGCAACAGCAGAGACATGAAATCCACATGAGCATCAGGCAAGATTGTACTCTGGATGTGACACAAAGACAGCTGTGTCCTTGTTCTTTTTACAGCTCACTCAACCAGGTTTCAAGATGGTCCCTGGGATAGCACCCAGTACATATGACTGGATGTTCAGTGAGCTGTAATGAGTCTTATAAATGGGCAGGTTCTGAGGAAAAATTCTTCTTCCTTTCCATGTGAATTGCAACCTCCTGTAGCCTTTGCTCAAGCAACATCAGCCACCCCTCCAGAAACAATGTCCGTATTTATTCCTTAGTTACTAGAAATTCAGGTCACGTCTGTCTTTTCATAGTATTTTTTAGACTAATTATCCTGGCCTTTTGTTCCTTTCTCCTGTAAAAATAAATAAATACATGGCTATATCTTGGAAAATGCTGTGTAAAGATGGACTTGAAGTTAACAGAGGATGGAGTACATGAAAATGCAGTTCTATAACATAGCTTATCAAAATCTATTTATTGAGCTAGACCTTCAATTTAATGAGCATGCTAACATTTCAGCAGTCATTATACATTGAAAAAAGATTCAATAATTAAGGATAATTGGCAGCAAAAATAAAATGAGCAGATGATAATGGCTTTGCAGTAGATTTCATAGCTTTCTCTTTCAATTTGTGTTGGGTAAGGCAGCAGAGGCAAAAGTTTTTAAGTGGCAATCCAAACTGGTCAACTATGTCTTGATTGTTATTCACCTAATTTTCTATACTCTGTACCTCTGCCTCCATTTTTCATTCACTTTGCAAGGTGTTCTTTCTATTTTTTTTTTTTCCTGGGCTGCCCACAACATAATATTCCAGGGTTAATTACCAGCCAAATTAGGTCTGTATTTAATGATTATACAGTGTCACAATCTAAGCTTCTATTAGCTTTCCCTCTAATGACATCATGCATAAAACTAGTCACTTTCAACATCCTGAATAACCTGTAGTGTCAGCTTTTATTAGGTTTTCGGATGAAATAGCTTTAATATATAATAATGTTGTTGAGCATATAAGGATTTTAATAGGCTGCACAGCATTTTCCACAGCTTATGGACCTTTTTTATGGTGGAGTAGGGGAAGAACAGGAGGACACTTTATAACATTATAGTAAATGCACTTTGTATCATGGTTGTGTCAACTAGCTCCACTGTGGTTAAAGTATTTCCACATGTTACCTTTCATTTTCATTAATTTAAATACTGTCTGTTAAAAGTTTTTTGCAGAACGGAAAAGGAATACAAAAGGGACTAACTCAAGGACTAGAATCAAAGCCCTTACAGTATTTGTTTTGAAACTAAGATATCCACTTACCCTTAAATCTCCCTTATGATGCTGCCTATTGCAAAACGGTGTCTTAATAAGAAAATAATAATAATAATAATAATAAATATATATATATATAAATATGTTACCTTTGTGCTTCAACCCTTCAACCTCAGGAACTGTTTATCTGGACACAGTTCTCCATTTCATCCTGCTCTCAATCAAAATGGCTCTAAAAAATCCCACAGTTATACATGAATACAACAAAAATAGTGAATTATCTGATCTGTTTGTAACACCATAGTGTGACAAACCTAAAAATCACAGTCTCTGCTTAATTTCAGAGGGAATTTGAAAGATGTTGATTTGGGAATATCACTTAGTTGTTGAGTAAAGAAAGCTTGAAATTACCTATGCAGGTCATTAAAAAAGTGACAAGAGAGCTTTACAATTGCAATTTGCATCAATTTTTAAAGTCAAGAACTTTATTTACCTTGAAACACCTTCACAAAACTCAGAATGAGAAAAATGTGTTTTCTGTTCATAATTATGTCATAGTCCTGAAGTCCAGCCTCATGAGCCCCAAAAGGGATAATAAATTGAATGAATCTCTATTTCTTAAAAGGACAAATCTTCTCCAGCACAGCAGAGACACAGTATCCAGTTTAGGGTTAAAGTTTAAGCTTTTAGTCCTAAAATGTTGTCACTAGGACTGAATCACTTCTGCTTGGCCAACTGTAGATATATTATTATGATGGGAGTTTTTATATTTCAGAGAAGAGGAAAAATGAGCATTTTGGAGATTTCCTGGTTTAAATATAACAACTATTTCAGTCTGCTTGAATGGTTTGCCTGTGGAATAAACAAATTGTTGAGTAGTAGAGAGGAGAAGCTGTGAAAAGTAATGCACAGATACAATTATTTTGAACTCATTAACTCATTGTTACCTTTTGAAAATATCAGTACCTATATGGCCAACTGTGAAACGTATTTAAACCCGTAATGATTGTGATGAAGGGTTTAGTTTTGGTGAAGCTAAATACTGGAATTATGCATAAGAGTTTTCTTCATCAGCTTCACCAAACATCAAACAACAATAACAGAATTAAAGTTCTGTTTTCTCTTTCAGGGAAATGAAGACATAGAATGGAAAATTATGCATCAAGTGATTCAATGTAGGACTGTAAGAATATAACCAACACATTTCTGTTTAATAGGTATCTATGTATGTAAGCATTAAGTATTGGGTATACAAGTACATATAACGTTTTCTGGGTACACAAAAATCTCATTTTAGCTGGCCATTTCAAGTTAAATTTTGTAGTTTTCTCTGGAGCTATTTTATGTATGAGTTCCAAATGAATTAATTGTCTGTGAGATTTTTCTCAAACACACAGTTTGTGGCTTGAACAGAAAGAAAAATATATTAAAAAAAAAAAAGAAAAAGAAAAATAATTAGTCCTTTGCTAATTGTAGCTATCCACCCTTGAGTGGCTTGGAGAATTGGCTGAGCCAGATTTGCATTAGAATGCAATTCTTTTTTCAATGTCAGTAAGTACAAATGAGTATTTACCTTGCAACTGGACATTGCAAAGTTCTTCACATGGTACAGGCAGCATCATTCAGTCCAAACTGTAATGGCAGGCCAGAAAACAAACCTTCTCCAAATTTCTTTTACTGGCATAGTAGACATATGAACATAAACACAGGGATCTAATTTTATATAGTGGAAAAAATGTAGGTAATATTTTGTCCGACTGGTTACACCAACTTCTGTGAAATATAAAAGTTATCTGCTGTATGAATATGGATAATTTTATTGTTCAGTGTTCTATAGTTAGGTTTTAACATATTTTTTTTTGTGTTGATTTACAATACACATAGCTTTCTACAGGTTTATAAAGCAACTCAAGTTAGAAGGGACCTCAGGGTCTCTAGTCTAACTCCCACTTCAAAGCAATGTCAGCTATAGAATCAAGTGAGGTTATTCAGGGGATCAAAACAGATTACTCAGGGTTTTGTCCATTGTGACCTTGAAAACCTGAAAAGATGGAGATTTCACTGTCGCGGTTGAGACAGACAAACGACATGGACCAAGTTCTTCCAGGATGAAAGTAGTAGATGCCATTTATTGCTACAAGTGCATTTTTATACAATTCTACCAGTTCATGTGTCTTTTCACTATTGGTTACAAGTTACAGCACTAACATCTCATTGGTTAATTTTTCTGTCATCCATGTTATTCTTCTATCCCCTTCTCTCTCATGGGTACATCTCTCCTCACTCCGGATGCTCCTTTACTCCCATCGTTCTCAAGGGTAAATCTTAATATCTCAAGGCTGATCTCTACTCTCATATTTTCTGTCAAGGATTCCACAGACCCGCTGCAGTTTCCCACATTTCACAGCCTCCCCAGGCTTCCTGTACTGCTACTTTACTGTCCATTGGTGAAAAGGTTTCTCCTTATATACAATCTGAAACTCTTTTGCTACAATTTATGATTTTTTTTCTCTTGTCCTGCAACCATGTACTATTGTGAAGTGGCTGGTTCCATCTCCTACCCACAGGTACTGGAAAGGCTCATATTTGGTGCATCCAAAGCCATCTTGTCTTCAGGCTGAAGTTTCTCCTCTCATGACAAATGTTCCACTTTGTGTACATTTTGGAGGTTTTCCACTGAATTCTGTGTGTGGTAATGAAGTACTCCGTGAATTGCCTATGTTTAACAAATGAAAAGGAAAAAAAAAAAAAAAAAAAAGAAAAAAAAAAGCTTAATTGATATACATGTAGAAGTTCTGTGCAGCGGGTTTGGGAAAAAATTCACCTAATTACAACTTTACAGAGGCTTATACTGATGATGTAAAGAAAAGGTGATATTTACAGAGATGTTAGACTCTGTACATGCTGTATATTGCAAGAAATAGAGAATCAACTGATACTGGCTTCAGACTTTATATAACATGAATTTTCACTTATTCTATTTTTTTCTCTTGTTAGATGTATGCCATTTTGTTCACTTGAATAGACATTACCATGGTGAGGTACTTTCCAGCAATGGAGCCAGTTGATTTACCAAAACCCATTCTGTTGTAATCAATTACATCAGACAGAAAGTCAAACAAACAAATTGCCTTCCATCTTTTTATTCTCCTAAAAGAAGCATGACAAAGTGATGTCTAATGAGACTGGATTTTTTTTTTTTTTTTTTTTTTTTGTTCACAGTATCTGACAACCTATTTGAAAGATAAAAGATATAGCTGGCCTATCTACCCAATCTATTTAACTTCTCCTACTTATGGCTTTGGTCATTACTTTTTCTACCAGACATTTATGTTAATGTAATTGTTTGGGTGAGATTATCTGGATAATTTCTGAAAAGGAAAAAAAATGTTTTCATGATATGACATAAATAATATTTCAATCTCTAATGCCATTTTGTCCAATCTATTCTGTCTTTGGCAATACTAATATTAGTGTTTGTATAATCACCCCTTAATTTTTATCTCTCACTACTTTGTAATTATCATACTAAGAATGTACTTTCATTCAGGACAGATGACTTTGTACTTTGGCTATATTTAGATGAATAATTACAGATGTTTGACCCTAGCATTCAGAAGAAGGCTCAGGTATCAGAAGGAAGAGATGGTTTTCTTGTATTTCAAATCTTCAAGTAGTCAATTGACAGACAAATGTACTGCCAAAATAAGGTCCTTTAACATAGGGGTCACCTTACCTGTCTTTCTGTATTGACTGTAAAGAGACCTGGGCAAAAGCAGACTCCTAACAGAGAGCATGGGACTTAAAATCCTTTCTCACCTTAAAATAAGTAAAAATCATTTAATCAAATTCAGTGCAGCCAGTGAAGAGAATACTGGATTTTCCTACCCAAGTGGTGCTCTAGGAAGGCCTTGAAAATTACTGGAAGAGTTCCAAACTGCTAGAAAGGCTTTAGGCAAAGATTGTAGTTTTAACTGCAGAGGAACTAATTTTTTTTCTTTCAGATTTCAAAGAGAAGTGCTCTCTGAAAACAGACCCACCACTCTGCTCACAGATTATTGATAAAATTAAATGGCAAAATAAAAATAGCTTTTTATCTCTTCAGAAAATAACTACATAAAAATTCAAATTTGAAAGGGATACTCACATAGAAATATTTCTTCAAATAAGTAAAAAATAACAGGAGCTGTTCCATAGTTTTGAATAAAAAAAAATAAAAAGAAGGCAAAGGTGTGGTTTGGTTAATTATTTCCAATATAGATGATCAGTTCAATTCATCCTGAAAAATTACAACTGAATTCTTATTTACAGTAAGACCTCTTTAAACTTCTTCAGAAGTATACAGGGGCTTTGAAATGCACGTAACTAACTGAAGTTAGAACAACATAAAAAAGTGCAGCTGAGAGTAAGGTCTTTAATTCACAATGTTTCAGATATGTTAAACTAACTTAAAACACTAAACTATATTTGTATTTTAAAGTGTTTTAAAAATAATATAATTCAAAGGGGGATGTGTTTAAAAAAAACCAAAAACATAAAAACTAAATATGAAGAGATTAGTTTGCAATATCCACTAATCTCTTCTGGTAATTTTTCTCAATGTTTAATAAGGTTTTTTACTATATTGCATAAAGCCTAATGTTCCTTATGTACATTTACAGAATTCAATGCAGTGGCTCTGAAAGAGTTGGTATGGCTTATTATAAACAAAACAACTCCCTTGGCCCTTAGAAAGAATCAATCTAAATGTAGAAACTCAGCTTTTGGATTTCAAATATTAGAACGATTTAACAACATGCTTAAGGATGCTATGGAAATCTTATAGCTTTAATGTGGTGTCTATCCATCAAATAGTAATTTGCTGATATATTCACTTAGCACCAGATTAGGAACAGGACCCAGTCACTGTGAAACTGTTTATTCCAGATTAAGCACCAAGCTGTGGGTGTGGAAGTCGCATTGCAGAAGTTGTTTCCCGTGACTGGGACTGGTAAGACCAACATGCTAAACAATTTTTTTGGATGCTGGATCTCCTCAGTGCAGCCTCTAGTGTGGTAACTTTGTGGACGTTGCAGATTTTACACCCTGACACTTTGCCTTGAAGAACACAATATGTAGTTGGATATGTAGCACTCCTTTATTGAAAGGACAATATTATCTTTCCTCCCTTCTTTGTAATAACAGAATGGTTAGAACATACTCCCAAGAAAACAGAGTTGGGTTCATTTGATCAGCAGAGGAGCCCTTCATATTTCTAAGAAAGAACTCTAACCATCAAGTGATAGACTAGATCACGCACAAGCTATCCCTCTTCTTGGAGCTTGGCTGCTGTTCAGATATAAGTGCAGGAATCACAGGACAAGAAAGAGAGCAAGTAAAATTCCTGCTCTGCTAGAGGCAGAAAGTGGACTGTTCAGCCTCAATAACTGCAGTCTGTCTGCACCAGTGGTCTTGCCTGGTATAAGTTTATTGGAAGAGATTTCCTGCCTAGAACTTCCAAGCAGATAAAGGAGATTTCTTACTTGTTATCTTAGAGTAATTCTACATCCCTCAACCAGTCTAAATTTCACTTCTGGCTGTCTATGTTCTTTGGAGATTGTCCTCAGCCTTTTCACATTTCAGCAAGTGTACAACTAGTTTGAATGTTTTAAAATAGTTGCTGAAAAGACCCAGGATATACAAGGGTGTTTTTTTCCTGTTTACAAGAGGGTAAATTTTCTGGATTACTGAAGAGAAGGAGATGGAGAGTAACTTTATTGTCACATCAAAAGATCTTTGATTAAAATGAAAGATATTAGAGCTTCAGCTGAAATAAGAGGTCTAGACTGGTGGATAATGCAATAGGCTCAGGTACTAGGTAATCAATCCGTTTGCAATAAAAGCAGAGTCTGATCAAACATGGTCCATGTTCCACTTTGCTGTCACATAAAGAAGCATAGTGTGATCACTCCATCTTTCATACAATACCTCTTCATATAGCAGAGCATAAGATAGCATGATACAGGTCCTCAAAAGGTGACTTACACTAGGATCACCACTGACAGGTACTCTGGTAAACTTCCCTGATATTATATGATTAAATGAGAAGTGAGCTTTGTTGAAGAGGTAATAAAAAAAAGTCATACGAAAGCAAGTATACTGTTTTGGCTAACTGAAGAAAGCTGTAAGACTTTAACAATTAATCCTCTTTTAAGGAAGAATGTTTATCGTTGTTTTCCTTTTTCATTTACTGCCACTTAAACACAGAACAGGGAACCCAGTTTTCTACCACATAGACCATGGTTCACTTTGCCTGCACCTATCAATGGGAGAAGAATCTCTAACCCAGATTCTGAGACTGAGAGGTTAAGCAACAGAGTTAGGACTCTAGACTTTAAGACTACAGACTTTAGTCAGAAACAGACTTCAGCCAGGAACCCCTGGGAGACCATGAAGATGAGCAGAGTTGTTTTGGATGGCTGCTGGATTTAAAAAAATAATAGTAACTATTAGTACTCAGGAACAAAGTGCCCTGTTCCACAGGAAGATAAGACATTTTTGCAGGAGGCTAAGCAGGAAATTCTTAAAGAACTGTATCTCAAAGAGAGAGGATACATAAAATGGAATCAAGGACAGGCAATAAAAGAGAAGTGCAACAGCTTTTCTTACACATTAAAGGGTGAACACAGAAAAGCCAAAACCCAGTTGGACTGAGCCAAACTATTTTCTTTAGAGAGAGAAGATAAAACAAAAGGCAACAGTTACAAGTTAGGGCTTGGGATCTTCAAAATGTCATGAGGAAAAACTTCATTGTAAAGTTCAGGCAGTAGAGAAACAGATTGCCCATAGTCCTTCCAAGACTCCACTAGACAAAATGATGTAATCCTGATTCAAGTTGAATGGTGTCAGGATGACTCTAAAATGTCCTTCCAGCCAACATTTGCATGATTCTAAAATGTTTATGTATAAAAATTTTTTTAAGCCTGTTTCAGAGTCAAAATTAGTCACAGTAACATAAAAGCAATGGTGTACTATCTATTTTTGCTCTTTGCTATGTGCAAGCTCATCTTCCTTTTCACTCATCACTCTTCCTTATATCCTTTCACTGACTCTTCTGTTTTTCCATTGTACCTAGTTCATCTGCTTGCTCTTACCTTTCATGCTTTTCAAAGCTCTGAATCTCCCTACCTATCTGTTTTCTGAATCTAATGAGTTGGTCTTTGACATTTCCACTCCACCAGTGATAGTAGCCCAAACTTTTCACTTGACACTTTCTTCCACAGGAGTCTTAGCACTTTCACAAATAGAGCGTACTCCTTGAATTAGTGCATAAAGTCATTAACCTCTCATCTTTCAATTCCCATCTGGAGACCCACAGGATTTGGAAATGGCCAACTGATAATGGCTAGGTAAAAGGACAATGGGGACTGCTGATCCCTATTTTGAGAGTTTACTATGGTGTAGAACTATCAGGTTCAAAAATAAGATAATAGATAACCTTTATTATAATTATTATAATCTTATTATAGCTCCTGTCCTAATCTTCTGTCTTACTGTAGACTTGCCCCCTACCTATCCTTCATCTTATATTGCAAGTTCTACAAGCTAAGCAGCACATTTTCCTTCGTCTTGACACAGCATTTCACAAAAAAAAGTCGTGTTCTCTTTAATCTCATATAAACTGATGAATAGAATAAGCCTCAGTGTCACTGTTTGTGTTTAAGAAAGTTATTTAATCTTAACATTGTTGTTTCAGAAATTAAGAATAATTCCAATAAGTATGGTTCAACAAAGCAGCTGTAATTTCCTGCCACTTTTTATGGAGAACAAGCAATTTTTATTAAGAAAATAATTTCTTTCATGAAAAAGTCATCCAAAGGACCCACAGGTTACCATAAAAGGGAAGGCAGATAAAACACAGTATAAACAAAATTTAATATTAATATAAAATCTACATAAATGCAGTAAGCCTGGATAAATATTCACAGTGTATTGGACTCACTATTTGAGGACTGAACTGAGATTACATCAAACTCATTACCAGTCTTAGATGGCAGGATGAGAAAAAAGGACCTGTACACTTTTCAGTAGAAATGTTTTATGTTGAAGTGTGACTTGGCTATCTACCCTGAACAGCAGCAGTTCAAGGCAACAGTATCCCAGGAGACCAAAGGAAAAAATCGTGGCTTGGAGGTCACAGTCTTTCCTGGAATTCTCTTTGCTCTGATGAAGATGTAAGTCACTTCATTCTTCCACATAAATCATCTTATTCTTCTTAGAGCATAAATTCAGCTATATACATAGGTTTTGCATCCTAAACTTCCTGCTCCCTGCTGATGTGCTTGCATGTAGAAAAATTGGGTGCAAAGTCCTTTTTGCTTTCTCTGAGGGAAGTCCATGCAAACAGATCTTTTGCTTTTGAATGAAAGAGTTTATTCCTTCCATGGTTTAATCCCAGCTAACAACTAAGCACCACAGAGCCGCTCAGTCATTTCCCCCCAGCGGAATGAGGAAGAGAATCAGAAGAGTAAAAGTGCGAATACTTGTGGGTTGAGATAAAGATAGTTTAATAAGTAAAGCAAAAGCTGCGCATGCAAGCAAAGCAAAACAATGGATTAATTCACCGCTTCCCATCAGCAGGTGTTCAGCCATCTCCAGGAAAACAGGGCTCCATCACGGGTAACCATTAATTGGGAAGACAAACACCATCACTCCAAACTTCAACTGAGCTTTAGGCAGAAGATGTAGTTTGTCAAGATTTTCTGTGGCATATCTTGGATCCAAAGGAGGATTTTTTTTGTTGTTTCATTTTGTTGGTTGTTTGGTTGCTTGCTTGGGTTTTTTGTTTGTTTGTTTGTTTTGTTTGTTTTTTGTTTTTTATTTTGGTTTTGGTGTGGTTTTTTTTTGTGTGTGTGTGTTTTGTTGTTGTCGTTGTTGTTTTTGTGGGTTTGTTTCATTTTGTTTTGTTTTGTTTTTTCCCAGTTTGTTGTTTCTTTTAAACTCATTGAAGAATAAGCCAGCAGCAGACACAGTGGTGGCAGCAGTTCTTTGACTGCCTGGTCACAGGAGTTAAAAAAATGAGGGATTTTGTTGCTGATCCGATGACCTCTGAAAGACTGTCTCCAAAATTAGTGCTCAAGATGCACAATCTTTGTTGTAATAATAATGTGCATTCAAGTACTTTCTCACATTTTTCCTGTAAATCTTATATTTTCCTATATATCTTATAAAGTCTTACATATGGTTACTTACACCAGTTATGCACAAGACTGATTCTTCAGCTATGTCAGGAAGCATTTCCTATGCTTGTCCATCAGCATAAGATTATATATACTGATTTGGTCCTGAGGTTCATAGCTGGGTCTCTTGCTTCCAACAGTGACTGTAGGAAATTTCTAGAGAAATGCAGAAACAAGTCAAGCATATTGATATTTCAACTTGACATACATTCTTTCAGCTCAGAAACTTGTAATAGGATAGTATCACTCGTTATGTGATTGCCTTCATTGATTTGCAGCCTACACTATGAAAAGTTTGAAAATTCCCTGTCTTAATACAAGGACTGTTCATGAAAAATACATACTGGGAATGCTAAGAAACAATTTGCTTTTATCTCTTGCTAAGGTTGGACAGATTATGGAAGCATGGAGAAAAGGTCAGGCAAAATATGCTTTTACTTGCGTACATCTTATTCTGATTATTTGCTAATGAGCGCCATTAATGTCCAGCTTTGTGGGATTTATAGCAAAGGAAGAGAAAGTTCACAAGGTTCAGTATCATAAACTTATATCACTTCATGTAATGGGTCTTCCTCCTCAAGCTATCACTGCACACCTTGGAAGTCTTACATGCAGCTGATAGTTTTAAGAAAAAGGGTATAATTTACAGAATAAAAATTAATCAGCTCAGTAAATCTTCCAAAGCTATGAAGGATTCTCTTTCAATCATTTCAAAATGATGGGGAGAACTGACTAGCTAGTCTCAATCACCTGATGTCCTCAAGACCTGTATTAATGTGCTGAGTGTTATTAAGACAGATGTCTGTAGCTGTGTAAATTCCCTGTGATGAAAAAGTATCTGAATAAGCAGGAAATTAGTCCTGAAATGTTGTAAAATCCTGCACTGTTAATATGCCCCGAGGAAGATGTTACAGCTGAGGTTTAGATGTACTTATATAAAGCTCCCTATCTTGGAGCTAATGAAGAGATACTGACAGTTTTGCTGCAGTGTCTGTGAAGTGTTTTAATGACTACAGATTAATCAGTTTCTAAAGCAGCATTCCCTAGTGGTTCCCCACCCCAAAAATTATAACCCAAAACAAGCAACTGAACGTCATTAATAATTAAAACAATAAAGAAAGAAAACAAATAGGAAAAAACAAAACCAAACCACCAGCCCCTCACCTCTCACTGTCATGAAAGCTGGAAATGTTTATAGTTGTATTCTCCACAGGAAAAAAAGCCAGAGATGACACTGGATTTAGTGAAGCAGTCAGTTAATTGTTACGGTGAGGGTTTTAATTTTCTTCTCAATGTAAATTACAATTGAGGAAAGCATCTGCCACCTCTGATATTTCCTGTGCAGTAAATTTAAATGGATTAATCACCCTGCTTGTTCTGAAGTTCTGAAGAATGATGGACACTTGCCAATGGGCTGTGGAGTCCCTGGCTCATTGATTTTTAGCTGTCTGTGGGGAACTGGTGGGCCTATGGAATGATTTAAATAGAAATAAAAAATAAATCATGCTCAAACATTTTTTGCCCACCCATTTCCACACCCTATCATCAGAAACTGATTAAAATATTCTCCTAGAGACTGAGTGGGTTTGCTAGCAGACTATCAGGATAAAATTATGCTTGATCAAAGCCAAATGAGGGTTGTCATGTTGACTTTGTACAGGAACATTTTTACCAGCCCAACAGAATTCCTTAACGGAATACAATACAAAATGTCTCAGTCAATGGCTATTTTTCCAAATAACTTCAATGAGGTTTGTGCTCTACACGAAATTTGTAACCCTCACTCTGGAGTTCATGGAAATCTGCAAGTTTCCAGAGCCCACCTGAACCATTCATAAACAACTGTCTTTTCACATGGTGCCTTTCTCTTTCTTTGCAATTGCTAAACCCTATTAAAAACAGAGGTTGGGGCATGGGGAGGTGAGGTGGAAGACAGCTTTCAGAGTCTGCCCAGTACTCAACTTCCAGGTAAACTATGTCTGTAGCTGCAATGGGGTCTTGCACAATTCTAAATGTGAGAGAAGATGGTATGAGGAACAATCTGTCATTTAAGAAACAGGCTGCACTGCTGAAGAGAAACTTCTGATCCAAAGAAAGACAGAAAATATGAAGCTGGGAATTACAACACACATTATGATCCACCTGTAAGAAACCCTGTGCTTTTCTAAAGAAGGCACATCATACTTTTGTGCTTTTGATCTTTTTTCACCCTTTTTAGAATGTCTTTGTGTTCCATATCTTCCTCTTTTCAATTTCATTTATTTATTTTATTCATGCATTTCCCTGCCTTACAGTGCATTTCAGAAAGATAATATATATTTGCCCATTCGCTATTTTATCAAAAAATGACTGTTCTATCAAGAGACATTTTCTAGCATTTCCATGTGATTATTAAAGCGAAGAGATTTTTTTCCATGTTTTTTTTTTTCCTGTGCCTGAGCTAAAATTAATCTTACTGAAGGCCTATAAACTATTCAAAAACAAATGCTGCCAAAACTCATCAGCCTTGCAGAACTGAAATAATGGGAGGATAAATAGTTGCTTTGGCGAGATTAATCACACGTTTATGTGAAAGAGAAAAAAATAATATAAGGTTAGGTCATGAATGTATGGCTGAAATCTCTTCTGTTTTCATTTTCTAACTGAAGCATTGATTTAAGCAGCCTGTGAAATATCATGAAGTATAAGCAGATAACACCTTTGGCTATACAAATTAGCTGCTTTTAAAGGTATTAATGTCTATGTAGGTATGATAGAGAACGTATTTTGCCTAAGGATCTCAATGTGCCTCATGTATATTCACTAATTAAGCTTAACAATAAGCCTGCAAGTTAAATAGAGAGTATGAAGTGATTTTTCCATGCACAAAGCCGTACCAGATTGGAAGACAGTAGCTATTTCTGAATGTAAACCAATATTTGTCAAAAATATGAAGGCAATTCAACTTTATAATGAATTTAAAATGGATGTGAGCACTTGTATGAAGCATGTCTTAGTAATGTTACCATGAAGAATGTAATGACCACAGGATTTAGATTCCTATCACTGTCCCAAGCAAAACAAACAAACAAACAAAACCACAACAAAACAAACAGAAAACCTCCTTTGCAGGAGCATCATTTCATCAACATCATGCTTCCTTAGTCATGCTCAGATGAATCAGGATTGATTCACAGTAAGGACAGCCAGATGCTGTATTTTCCTATCCCAGTCCCAACATAGATATGTAGCTTCTTATTCAGGTTGGAAGTACATCAGAAAAAAATATATGGTTGTTTGAACTGAGTTTATAATTTACAACATGAATGGAAGGGTATAAATTACTTTGATTTTGCTACTGGGTTTATCAATACATAGAATAAAGCAAAGAGCAATAGTCTCCATGCCAGTAGGGTAGTATTTAATCCAGACAACATAAAGACTGGATGATTAGGATATGATGATGTTCCTAAGCAACAAAAACCCCTTCTTTTTTTTTTTTTTTCCCCTTTGTTTGTTGTTGTTGTTTGTTTGTTTGTTTTTGTTTTGTTTTTTTTTTGTTTTTCCTCAGAAATACTTTTCTAAAAATAGTTGGAAAAGTATTATCTTTTCTCTCAGCGATGCATTTGGTCTGACCAACTCTTTCCTTCCAGTAGTAGACAAGCAATGACATTTTCTTCTCAGAAGGTGTTTTGAAGTGGGATTTAAACGAGAAAAGATACAGACTTGGTCAGACAAAGGGATGGTGGGAGACTGAAGGGCGAAGAAAGGACTGAAGAACACACAGAAAGGGGAACGTGATTTGTCTGTCTACAAAGGTGACAGGTACAAAACATCCCCATGTGTTTCCCTTTACAAAGCATGGGATTATTGAAACAGGTAAAAACAGTCTTGGAAAATCACAGCAATAACAAAACAAACATTAAAAAAACAAACAAACAAACAAAAAAAACCCCAAACAACTAAAACAACGAAACAAAAATCCAGACACAAATAAACAAACATAAAGGCACCTCTTGCTAGGAAAGTCTCCAGAGAGTTAGGTTTCATGAGAAATCAGTGTATTAAGTGAATCTTAGTTATTCTGTAGAATTGGTTTTGAATATGATTGTTTGCCTTCCTTTTTGCTCAGGTGTCTGCCTGGACAAGTGTATGAAACATATCTACATAAATTCCTTGATAAGATAAAAAATACATAATATGAGTCTGAATTGTCTGGATTGAGACAGCAACAGAACTTTATGATGCTTTTGTCTGCCAGGCCATGGTAACTTGTGGCTGCCATGACACATACAGCTGAACCTGTAGTGTGAGCAGGTGCAGGTCAGATGTCCAGGCAGACCATTTCACCTCATTTCCCCCAGCTCTTCAGAAGAATAGATTCTCCCAAACCCAAGGCAGAGTGAGCAGCAACAGAGAGCAGCTAATGGTTCAAGGGAAAGGCTGGTTCTGCTAAAGTGAGAGCTCGAGACAGGTGTCCTGGGCTGTACTCTCCCACATGCATAATATAAATATATTTATACTGTTGTTAATGTATAGCTGTGATAATTCTATGTGGGTAATAACAAAGTATATGGTAGATATTTGTAAATTTATCACCAAGAAACCTGGGGAGGGAAGCTGAGAGTATACAGTCATATAGCTCAGTCTGATTTTATTTAGACAAAGAGAGCAATGGGGAACAATATAAAAATCCACTGGTGGAGGGCAAGGATTTGGGAATGCTACAGGCAACATTATTAAGACAATATAACCTAAATTTTCTCTTGTTAAGTGTATTACAAGAGGATAAAAGACAGTTACAGTGGTTTTGTGAGGAAAAGATCAAAGACGTAAGGACAAAAGCTAGAGGAATTGAAAAGAGGGGAATCTTTTCAATTTCAATTTCAAACAAAGGCTATGGAATCTGAAATTTCAACATCTTTGAGGCCTCAGTATCAGGCCAGGTTTCATTTTTCTCCCTTTTTTTAGCCTGTGAGAGGAAGAGGTTGTTGTCCAGCCTCTGCTGAGACCCTCATCAAGGTCTCGTCTGCTGGCCTGGACAAAGGGATCTCTAGGGTAATAGGACGTGTCACAGCTCCTACTCACCCACTTGCCTCAAGGACTGACATTAAGTGTGTCTCCTCAGATGGTGCTGACCATGTCTGCCCACGTTTGGTGGTCACCAGATGAGGCACCCAGTATCTGTCTGATCTTTCTCTTTCATTGTTTCTTCTGCTCACATCAGAAAAAAGCATCCAGGAAGGGGAGTTCTTAAGCAGAAGGTACATATTGCTTTTGCAAAGCTATGCCGGTGTGTGTAGCACTTCTGCTTGTTCTCTTTCTAAGCTCCTTGTGTGACTCATACGTTTGGGAACCATCTAACCCTTAGTTTATAGGCTCTTTGGTGCTTTGAGTGTCTTTTATTCTCTTGTTCTGTACATACCACAATGTATGTCTGATTTTGATGCTCCCAATGCTCCTGTTGTAGAAACAAATAATAATAATTGCAGCAATTTGTCTCCAAGAAATTACTCTTTTAAAAGTAAAATATGTGTTCATTTCAAAGAGTTTCTTATTATACAAATATGGCACCTGTGTTCAGCTAAGAGCAGGATCACAAGTGCTATGATTCAAGGAGTAGAGCGGAGACTCAGGAAGTTAATAAAATGTGTTGATTGCTTTATGAAGAAGTTGCAAGCTTATGAATGCTTAACATTGTGCAATTAGTGACTAGCAGTGAAAACACACCCTCCTCAGGACATCAGCAAATCCTTGAATTTCAATAAAGTAACAACTAAACCAATTAACAAGTGAACACAAAATCAATTATTGTGAAACAAGCTAGAACAAAACAATGACAAATGTTCATTTTAAAACAAGAACAGAAAACAGAAATTAGCATTTCAAACAGAAGTAACAACCGTCTACACGTATTAATACACAGAAGAATGATAAATCTCATACGAAGATTTGCATGTGCACACAAAACACATCTGAAACCACAGCATTTAAAACAGAACCCACAACCAGTCCTACCTATATAGATTAAAAGGTGATTGATCTTTGATCTCAGGTGATAAAAAAGATCCCAAACTTCTGGATTAAAGGAAATAAATACTGAGAATAATATATGTAGAAAAAATATTTTCATCTTTCCTTTTTTAGAATTTCATAACAGCAGCTCTACTTACAAATAGAGAAAGCCAGCCATGAGGGGATATGATGTACTACAGAGATCATAATCCTTCCTTAAACGACAGGACACAGGAGCTTGCTGGCTTTTTAATTTTTATAATGAGGTGTTTCACAGAAATGTCTCATATGTGCAGCCTTTAAATATCTGAGTATATGATGTCACTAGCTCAACATATAAACAGGCTTGCTCTTGAGAATTATGTCAAATGCTCATCGTTCATGGTCAAGCTGCAGTGACTTCACTGAAAGGAGTCCTCTCAGATGCCTGATAATTAGGGAGCTAATGGAGACATTCAGAGACTCACTGTTTTGTATCAGATTGCTCCTGTTGATTACATTTAAAAGGCTAGATGGCAGCATTGTCAACTCTCATGATTTTTATCATGTTTTCTGATATTTGGTATTTTCCTTAAAATGCCAGGTGTCAGAATACCAACTTTCAATGAAAATCTCAGTGTTTCTTTAAAGCTATGTTTTCAGTTGTCTGATTGTCGGAAACACATCTGGAACTCAAAAAGGTGGCATGATAAAACTGGGTGGGTCAGAGTCTAAGGATAATTTTATGCAGCTGACAATTAACACCATAATCTAAATCACTAAATAAATCACTTGAAACACTGAACCAAATGATAATGAGAGGAAAATAATTCTCTAGTTCCTCTCTCAGAAATAAGACGTAACACCCAGTGTAGATGAAAAAAAAGAATTTACCTCTTTTATTCTCAGAAATAATGGATATTTTTTAGGATATCAACTAAAATACAGTAATCTTAGACTTCCAAAAAGCTTTATCAATTTATCTGTTCTTATCCTTTCTCCACTTTGGCCTATTCTCATTCTATATGAGATCCTCAAGTCAGAGATCATCTATTTTTATATCACTGCCAAATGCCAGGTACAACTCCAATGTGAAATAAATAAAAAATCACAGTATTAATAATGTCAAGTGTTCATTAAAAACACTGTCACAACAATCTTCCAGGAGTAAATTCTTTTTATACTTGTAATCAGTTATGAAATATTCATTTGTTGTTGATCCTGTATACTGCAATTAATTTGCCCATAATTATATGAAGAAAGTTACTAAAATTACACAGTGCTTGAATAACTATACTGCTACCAAAGCCATACTTGGATTATGAGATATCCACTACTTAATATATTTTAGCTTTCACGTGTATATCTCATTTAGATCACTTTACTTGTATTTTTCAGTTTCTTTAAATGCCATTAACCTTTCTTATACTCACATTAAATGTCTTCACTTATTTCAAATACATGAAACTCATTACATGATAAAGTAATTCATGGTATAACTTATTGCTATAAACTCTAAGTAGGACTGTTCAGCTTTGCTTAAATTTGCTGTAGAAGAATAATTCTTCCCAATCTTATATTGGAATTCTAACTAGTCTGTACTCACTTTGAATATGTTTTGGAATATTTTGAAATATCATGGATTTTTGTCCCCTTTTCGTATTCAGCTCTCAACTTCAAATTGTGTATTTCATCATGTACTATGATTCAAGAAGTTTGCTTTTCAGTCTTCAACCTGTAGACACCTAAAAACACTTGCAAGAGAGCTCTGGATCCTAGCATAATTTACACCTATTGTATATTCATTTCACTACATTCCTTTCTCAAAAGTCCATGGGCTGAGCATGCAGAGGCACTGATTTTTAGAAACATTAATACCAATGACCTCTCTTGACGAAAATATTAAATTGTGCAAACCACTAGTTCTGTTCACTCTATATAATTTAGTGCAAACACTTGCTTAAACTGCTATTGTTTAAAAATGTTTTCCATATTGAATACAGAAAGCCAGGGGATTTGACAGCTGGCAAGGAACTTATGTTCAGAAGAAATTTTTATTTAACAAATGTAGTTTTCGTTATATATAAGAAAGTATATAAACCAATATAATACATATATGTAGCTATATAGGGAAATTTAGGTAGCAGATTTTATTTCAGTATGAACTGACCAAAAGAAAAAAAATTATTTTTTTAATTGCTTACCATGCTGTTTCGAATCATCTGGCAAAAAAATAAGCTGTATCACCCTATCAGAACATCACAGTATGGACACTGCTCTTCTAGACCAAAGTCCAACAGGGTTAATACATTCCTATAGTGAAGTTTGTGTTTTCCCATGGTTAAATTTTTGGCACATTGTGAAAGCCACAGTATTCTGAATAAATGCTGTGAATTCCAGTAAAATGTTAGAACAATGCATAGATTTTAAATGTAGATTTTCATAAGAAAGTAACCCTTTCCTTAATGTAGCTGAGACAAGAGGCAATAAAAATATTATATATAAGTATATAAGTATTATATATTATATAATATATATTTTTATATATTATATAATAGAATATATATTATAATATATATAAGTATTATATATTATATATAAGTATATAAGTATAGTCAAATTATCTGACTTGTTCATAAACTTTATCTTATACAGATAAACTATAAAGCACGTTCAATTACCTGGTTTAATGTAACAGTAAAGAAAGGATTCTTTGGTTTGATTTTAGCTTGCATAAAAGCAGATATGCAAGGTATTAGGCTTTCCCCCCCCCCAACATGTAAATAACTTTATCTAGTTTAAAATAAAAATATAGGTTATTAAAAAAAATTATAAAAAAATGAAAATAAAAAAAAATTCCTCTGACTTGCAATTAAACTTAGGATCCAATAATCCATTATTGGAAATGAGACTTGAGACTTGAGATTGTTCAACCTGTTTACCTATTTCTTTTTCTTTAAAAGGGAAAAAAAATTATGGCTCATTGAAATAAAAGTGACTCTCCATCCTCAGATAGTACCCTGGAAATCTTCCTAGAAAAGTCTGATTAGTGTAATACTCCAACTAATGATTTCCAGCTATTTCATGCTAAAACAAGGTTAAGGTTACTCTGGACTCAACATCTGGAAGAGAACCAACCTGGAAAATTAAGTCTCACATACTGCAGTCCTTTTTCCCTTTGGTGTTACAAGAACTGACCATGTGCTTGTTACAGCTGCCGATATATTACTTTTACACCTAAACTGAGATGGATTTTAGAAATTTTTATATGCTACCTTGAGTACCTCTCTGCTGAGCCAGCCACTAAATATCCGCTGCCCAAATCCAAGGCTGGCCAGGGAGCAGTGGGGCAGGCTGCACTGCAGGGTTCAGGGAGCCCTCATCCACATAGGATGCAGCCCCACTATACCTCAGCAAGAAAAGCAGAGCAGATCTGGTGATGGTACTCACAGCCACCCACAACCCAGACCATCAGGCAGGATCAGGAGGACATTATGATAGGAATGGACACAGTTGCAATATTGGTCAGGCAATGATCGAGTGCAAGGTTCTGAGCAAAAAAGGATGGAAGAGACGAGGGAGGTGGTCCTTCCTCTCAGCTCCACAAAACATCTGTTTCCACACAACTTAAAGTTAAGCTGCTGCACACCTGAGAGCCAGCCTTGCACTGAAATCAGGGCCTCAACACTGTCACTGGTGATGAAAAGCATTCAGTTCAACAGGTGTACTACAGTACTTGCTATCTCCAATATCAAAATGAACAATTATAACAAATTCCCAGGAGCTAATAGTCTGAAGACTCTGTAATGAAACACACAACAAGGAATAATAGCAATAGAATTTTGGTTGATGATAATGGACATTCAGTTAAAAGTCAATATGTAAGGAAGAAAACATTACCATTTCAGCTATCTCAGTATAACCACCATGCCTTTATAAAAGACTTTACCAAGCCTGCATAGATCTGTCAGCCATACCTGCATGATATAATTTCTTATGGTTCTCCAGAAAAGTGTTCTCTTAGTGGGTGTCATTCAGCATCAAAACTGAAGGGGATGGTCTTTGAGGAAAAGTGAAATGAATCAGATAGATTTAGCTTCCCTACACAATAGGAAGACCTATAGGAAAAAGACATACTTTTCTGTCTTGGAGGTAGAGTGTAATGAGGCCCTTGTGTTGTTAAATTCAGGTAGTCCACTGCACTGCCTGTTATTCTGCCCACTCTTGAGACAAATACAAAGAGCAATAAAAGGCTTATAAGAGATGAAAGAAAGAAAAGTATGGAGCCTGAATTTCAGCAGTAACTGCCTAATAGTCAGGACATTAGAAGGTTTCAGGTTATTATTTGATACATTAAACCAATGGGATTTTTAAGCAGCACATAAAGATTGTACAGAGGTTTCAGCTTCACTGCATGTGTCACTTAGGCACTCCAGGACAAAACAATTCAGAGTATACTGCTGGGAACAACTTAGCATTAGAAGAAGAGAATGATTTTGTAGCCTAACTCTTATGGCTCCCTTATAGTCTGGTTTCTTTGTGCAAGTGGCAGCTCGCCTGAGCAAAGAGAGTATAAGAACCATGGGATTTGGTCTCATTGTCCACTGTAGCTGTCATTTTTTAGTCCAGTGTGATCCATCACAATCTTTCAATAACTATTGCATTTGATATACGCCCAGGAAATGTATATTAAGACTGTTATTTTTAACTGTATTTTAGGTCTCGTGAAGATATTGATTGTATTTTATGTTTTTTTCCTCCTCCTCCTCTAAACTCTACTGAGCTCAGTTTCTATTTTTCGACCGTATTTTAAAATGTCAACTTACTTGCTTGAAGCTGAAGTGAAGAGTTCGGACAATAAAGCACTTCTTCCTTTCTTCCTCCAACTTTCATTCAAAAGGAGAAAAAAAGTAGATTTTGCACTTCACAAAAATCATATTTTGATGACTGAGAACATACGGGAGATTGCTGCAAGTTATATGAGGTTGAACGACTACATATAAGTGTTCATAAATAAAGCAAAATAGACAAACAATGGATTGATACAGAGGAGATCTAGAAATCTTGAGGGTGACCTATTGCTTGACAATGCATTAGCTCCCAGTTTGTTGTCAAACAGGGACCAGAAGTTACTATTACTTTAAGTAAATGTGTAGTATCTATAATTTTGGCTTTTGATTTCTATGGTCATAATATTGAGCTGATAAAAATAAATGACTAAGCTTAAACAACAACTTTAGGCATGAAACACTGCCTGAAAAAAATTATTACCTTCTAAGTCTGCTTAGGCTATGAAATAACACATTTGTTATATACCTAGACAAAAATTTATCCTAAAAGATAAAAAAACACATCCAGCAGTTGTGTGTGTTTTATTTTGTTGTGGTTTTTTGTTTGTTTGTTTGTGGTTTTTTTTCTGTGGCTTTTTTGTTTGTTTATTTTGTGTTTTTTTTTTTGTTTTTGTTTTGTTTTGTTTTGTTTTGTTGTTTGTTTTTTTTTTTTTCTCCCCTCTTCTGACAATCATTTCCTATTTCTGTTGACCACTTGGATGATGTCTCCAGAGACAAGTTTTTTACTATCATTTCGCTGATGCTGAAGATGTGATTAGCTCATTTGGGAGTTTCTCGTTGCTGCCTCAGAACACAGCAGCTTTTTCCTCTGTGAAGAAAATGTTCCTTCCTTGTAAGGAGATTAGTAATTTTTCCTAAACAGACAGTATCACTCTAATAATTTGAGCTTGGGAGTGGAAATGGATTTGAAGCTTCTTGAAATCCTACTCAGTTGGTAAGTCCTTTCTTTCTCAAGATCAGAGAAAGGTTCTCTTCTTTTCTGAATGTAACTGAAATTTCAAGAATTATTTGTTATAAAATTTTCCTAATTACATGTTCAGCTGTTTCTTTTAAGATCGGATTGAAATCTCTGAACACACGTATTTTTGCAGAAAAATAATAAGCATATATGCAGAGAGAAAACAATAGCCCAATTCCTTTTACAGAGTTGCCTAGGTATGCCTTTGAAATTTTCTCACATTTTCCAAAATGCTAAGAGGATGATAACATTTCAATGATCTACATAATATCACTTCTCACTTTAGCAGCTCTTAATAGTTCCTCTGCATTCAGCAGTTTGAATTTCCTGATGGCTTACTGATATGTTTTCCGCCATTGTTGCAGAGGCTTGATTCACTCAAGAGCCTAACGAGCACTGAGGCTTTACAATGAAGAACAAAATTGTCAAGCAAACTGAAGATCTGCAAACAATTTGGTTCAGTCTTACATTACACAGAAAAATCAGGATTCTGGAGCAGACCTGATTTACAATTTCTGAACTATATATAAATTTAACAATCAAAACAGTATAAATCACAATAGAAATAGAAAGGACAGAGACTCCTGCTAAAAGAGGCACTTGCTTGTACCTAGCAAAAAAGTTACAGGTTATGGAGATGTAATAATAGGGATGGAAGCTGATTCTATTTCTATTGTAAATTTGTATGTCAAAAAGGAGAAGATTCACTGGAGTCTAGGGAGTGTTTTTCATATCTGACACTAGACAAGTGGTAAACATAGGATATAATCTGGAAAAGTCCTGAAAGCACGCTTGTTTTATTTTTAAAACATGCCTTTACATTGAACGAAATATTATTAGTTAAAATAATCATTGAGTTATTTTTCCTATGGATCTAACTGTAAAAAATGCTTTCTATACAAATGTGTTGTACAGATCAACTTTTTTTTTTATTTTATTTTTTTTTTTTTTTTTTCCCCTCAGTGGTAGTGTTAATACAGAAAGAGGAACATTTGAAGCAGTTATTTGAAGCAGTTTTCTTTTTCATTAATAAAGATTCCACCTTGAGTCTTTCAACATAATTCTGACAAGACAGCAGTGGCCACAATAGAAACCAGCTTGTTCTTATTTTCTGTGCTTTACTAGTTCCATATTACAATGGAAAATACTAGAAATTACTGCTTTGCTCAAAGGAAATCTAACTCCTTCAAAGTTAACTGGACCTAGAAAGAGAAGCCAGGTGTGTTACACAGCTTAGCCCACATCTGACCTGGTTTCAAAACATAGAATTGGGTTTGTGACCAATGAATACCCAGGACATAACTCTGTTTATGTGGTTAAACCAAAAGGGAAGAAACTTTGCTAAAAGGTGTGCTGATATTAAAAGTAGTAAGTGGTTTTAACTCATATAAATGGACAAAGAGCACTAGGGATCCTGAAACTGAGTAAGAAACTTCAGTCCTAAATATAAATCTCCTTATACCTCAAATAGGTCAGGTCTCACCCTAGACGTTTTTGACCTATTGGAATGAATGTTAGTGAAGTGAAATATGAGGTGGGTCCTTCACTTATGCAGGTGCAGACTAAAGAAAGAATGCAGCTCTGTACAGAATAAAGAATTGTCCTCAAAATCCCCTGGGACATCTAAATTTTGTATATGCCCTTGACCCTCCATCAGTAGAGGGCTAGGAATTCTTGAAGGTTTTGAAGAGTGTTAAGTGGGAGTCAGATAATAAGTAATTGGGCAGAGAAATTTAGGGAGAACTTTGACCAACTGAAGATGGTCTCTGGTTTATGAAGATTCATGTAGGGAGCAGGAAGGAGCCTTTTTACACCCACAAAGAGGAAAAGCTAAATTCTGTCAATGGAAACAGCAATGAGCGCGGAGTGATCCTCAGTGGTTTGATCCAATATGCATCTTTGTGCTCCAGCTGTGCATTCTCTTCCTGTGAGCTCTGTGCAATGTGTTTCGTCTGTCCTTTTGATGTTTCATTGAAAATCCCACAAGTTAAGTGGTAGCCTCCCTGGAAAGTGAAATCAAAGCAGTCAATATGTTGGGGTGGAGGATGAGTCTGAAAATATTTTTTAAGCTCATGAAATGACACTGAGTGTGTTTCTTATTTTTGGTAATAGCTTTTCCTTTGTAGCAATGACAAGGTGAGCTAGAAATAACAGTTGTTAGAAGTTTACAGCCTCTTTGCTGACCAGTTGTAATGCATGTTATTTTTATTGCACTAATACTTCAATAGAAATTTATTTTTTTTTTTTTTTTATACAAGTTATTGGTACTGGTAAGTTCAGAAGAATTTATTTTGGCATGTATTTTGCAAATCTGATTTCATTCCACCTTAGAGCTGAAAAAGAAAATGGTGGTTCTTAGGTTCAACTGTTTGTTTTGGGTTTTTTTAATCTTGAAAACTCTTGATTTATACAAAGCATTGCTATACAAAGTATTTTTTTTGACAAAAAATAATGATTTTGTGTCATTTTAAACTTTTCGAGAAATACAGGTGAGAATCCAAACAAGGCTGTGTGTGACAAAAATCACCAAAATGTCAAATTTTAAAAATGGAAAGTTGATATACATAATTAAAAAAGTATAAAAAAAAATGTAATCTATTTTCATAGTATTGAGATTATTTTTTTTTTTAAATTCCAGTGGAGCTTTTTCAGGATTCATTTAATTTAGATAGGACCATAGGTGTTTCATGCACAACTGCTACAGTTTACTATCTTTATTATCTGTTGGACATACATTAGTAGCATTTTAAGATGCACCAATTCAAACCAAAAAGGAATACAACCAGTTCCCCATCTCTATCTTAGTTTTCCAAAGTCATTATTCAACATACTGAACAAGTTAATCTAATGGATACATTTAGCTGAATTTTCTTCAATTAGCTCTACTCAAATTATTTGGCATGTTTGCTTACACCTGAGCTGAGTTTCTGTTTGTACCCAAGGACATCCTAGAATAATCTGTAATAGTTTACATGACTGTGAGAACAACCCAGTATATTGAAGCAAAAGCTGGGGTCCATGTCTTTGGAACCATTTTGGGGTTTGCAGGACTCTCAATCTGTGCCAGCATAATGCTGGAATCTGTGGACTAGAATCAAGGAATTACATTATACAAGAAACTGCAATAGAAGAACAAAAAACACCTGGAAATGCAAAAGGCTTAACACCTACAAACCTATCTGCCTTTGCAGAAGGCTATTTTGAGGCCTAGCTAGGGATGGTGTTGTACTGTGTTATTTTATCAATATTTCTCATATGGAGGTGTAATTTATAGAAACACCTTGGATGGGTACAGTAAGCTTAAACAATCCATTTTGCAGGTGAATGTGCACAGGAACCTAAGCCAAGAGAGACAAAAAAGCCAGTCTGATATTCCATCCTGTTCTTTGCTAACCTTCCTGTTCACAAAGCAGTGAAGCTTACCTCCAAATCAGTACCCATGTGAATGGATACACAAAATAGATGCAAAAATAGAGCATTGTGGAAGCCTTAATTCTAGGTACTAAAAAGTCCTGGTTGGATGTTCAGAAGCAACAGTGACTGCAGCTGATGTCAATGGCTTTTATAACTTAAACAACAGGTCAACCCTCAGATTTAAACATCAGATTGCTGAATCTGGTGTTAATTGTGAATTTCTCAAACTATCAGACATCAGCAAAAAAGCACCTGTTATGCTCAGAAGCAAAAAGCTCAGCATACGACTATAATCATAGAGGAAGACTGCTGTGATTCACAGCTACTCCTGTTTATTTTTGCTTATTATCTGCTGAAAACATATTAAGAAAATTTAAAACAAGTTGGCTGAAACTGAAAAGAGAAACTTTAGTCCTTCATCTTAAGTCTCTGAAACTGATTTAACATAGCATACAGGTTTAAATATGATCAAAAATTATTCTTTGCATCATTTTGCCATGTTCGGTAAACCTGGGATTACCTACTGCAGAACTGAAGTCTGAGTTCTTTGACTGGAGAAAGCATCTTGCTCCTCACCTGCTTCAAGATTAATAATATCACTCCAAAGAGATTAGAGCCATTACTCTTCCTGACCTGACCCAAATGGTACAAATGGGATTTTAAAGACAGCGTCTACTGAAAGATCCAGCAGAATGATGAGGTGCACAGAATAGCTACCATGAGGAATCAGCAGTGATAGACTGCCAGTGTTATAAAGAAGATACCCTATTAGGTTTAGCTATTATCCCAGAAGAAGATTATAGTCATAGATCCTGACCTTTAATTAAATGGACAGCACAAAGAGAGAGAGAAAGATAAACAAACTTGTGCAAAAAAAAAGTAGCGACTTTTACTGTCTTGTAGCAACTTTCTGAGGCAGAAAAAAGATGGTGACCAATGGGAGATTTTGCAGATTGCTTTCTCTCACATTTTGCGAAGAAGCAAAAAGTGGTGATGACATAGAACAAAAAATCATGAAAAGTTGTGCTTTATTGGCTAAATAGCAAAATAACTTGGGTTTTCCACAATTAGGAAAGGAAGAGAGGAAGAAAGGAAGAAAGGAAGAAAGGAAGAAAGGAAGAAAAGAAGAAAAGAAGAAAAGAAGAAAAGAAGAGAGGAGAAAGGAAGAAAGGAAGAAAGGAAGGGAAGGTAAGCCATTACTTATATCAGAACAGCACATATTTTGAAGGTGTCTTTGTTTTTACTTTGTAGAGGGCTGGTTCACTTGTTGCTAAATTCCAATTAACACAGGATAAGCTTTGGCATCCACTTGTCCTGAATGTCCCTCCCATTGGACCACAGTATGGCAGGGTAGCCATGCGCATCATCTCTTACCTCACATTTTCTGAATAGTGAAAACTATACTCAATGAGAAAAAATGTTGTTGACTTCTGAAGGTGACATGAAGAAATTATATTTGCCTATGTGCTTAAGGTATTTCTTTATTTCTTAATTATATTTTTGTATTTATGTCTTAAACTTTGATTATCCAAAGACACTCCCATAGAAAAATATCTGCCAGGATGTAATTCTTAGATACTTGTGCTTATTCAGAGTGAACTATGCCTTAATTCATGATCAATCCTAGGGTCATGTTCTACTTGCAGAATAAGCTCATGTAAGCATGAGCAACACACAAAACAAGCTAATCTGTCGATTGTTTGCAAACAGTGTGATAAGAATTTCTGAGTTCTCATAATTGTGTTTTGAAAAAAGACAAAACGGTTTCACGTAACAAGACCTAAAATCATGATAGATTAAGGTTCTGTTTGCTCTTACTCTGATCATCTTCATGCAGAGAAGCTAGAATTTAGAAAATCTGGAATTCTTCATTGTTATTTACTTTTACTGTTCTCCAGACCTGCACTATAAAAGTTGTAATGTATAAAAAAAACCCATGACTGAAAACCTTGAAGATGATGCAACTAGAAACAAGACTCTATTTCAGTGAACTCCAGGATAAAGGTTTGCATACCCAGCAGGAAAAAGCTATAGCTATTGACATGCTTGACAAGTAATGAACCTTCCCAGTTGATTTAAAACAGGTTCCACAAAAAGTAAAAAAAACCCAAACAAATTATATACATTAATGGCAGGTCTTATTGTACTTATTCAGCATATCCTGTTTAATATTTTATACATATGGGGGAAGTCTGATATAATTCACTGTAACTTATTTCAGCTATTTGAATTTGAGAAGATTCCCCAGGCATTGTGGAGCAAGCATACATTTCAAAAGTAATTCATAGCTGACCGAGCAAAAGGATATTTCTTTTCCAGCAAAACAAGGAACTGCTACTTTGAGCAACCTGGAAGTTTCTGCCAGATCTACTAAGATCTAGAACAATGGTGGGTTCTTAAATTTCTTGGTTCAGCTGTAACAACACATGATGCAGTGAGTGGTACTTCTTGCCCTGTGTGTAGAGTCATGATACTATAGCAAAGCACAGGGTCAGTCCCATAGCTCCAGCTGTAGTACCCAATGCTTTTTATGAACGGAAGGCTCAATTTTCAGTGCCAGGTCATGACCAAGTCGGCAGTTGTCACGTAATACAACTGCTTATTATAGCAACCTAGTGACTTGCATCTGAATAAGAAAACATTTGTGGAGTTTGAAACAAAACAATAGCAAAGATACATGATATAATAATTTAATGAAATGTGCTTTCACCTCTGGAAGCCTAACTGCAAGTCCTGAACTGGTCATCTGAATCATTCATTATAACAAGTCCCTTGTCACATTTTCCTTTACTTCTCAGTGAATAGCAGTTTTCTTCAAAAATTGCAACATACTGGCAGCCTTTACATAGCAGAATCAGAGGTCTAGAATAACAGAAACACCCTTAAGTATTAAGATATTTTAGTATCTAGGTAGACTGGCAAAATATCTGCCTGAAATATTCACCCTTTCAAGTGTTTAATTGCAGTATATAACAAATATACATATGCATGTTCTGATTAACATGATGTCAAATGATATTAACAGGCAGCTTTGATTTTCCATGGTTAGAATTGTTAGATTGTTAATAACTGTTTAAAGAAGTGACAAAATTTCAAATCATGTTGCATAGAAATTTGACTTTTGGAAATGTTTATATTTAACACCTATAGACCATTTTGCACATACAACTAATTTTAAAATAACCCCAAAGAAAAGACACAAGTTAAAGACTACTACTAAGACAGGGATGAGGTTTCTGAAATATAAGAACTTACCCATGCAAACCCTTATTCATATGAATAATCACATTGGCCTTCATCAAAGTACTCACACAAGTAAAGCTTTGCAAGATCAAGCTACTATCTTGCTGACTATCCTTAAAATCAAGGACATTCAAGAAACGAGGGACACAGAACAATGATTCCACAGTATTAAACATTAAATCAATGATCAAATATTAAATGGAGGATTACAGAAAATGACTAAGATGCATTGCTCTTAATTGTGTAAGTTATGGAGCCAATTGCTGGTTTCATTTCAAAAGGGAAATAATTTACAAGGTTAATTGCAGTGTCACCTCACAGCCTCCAGTTCTTTTTCATGTTGTGCAAAGCAAGTGTGAGCAGATGGACAAGAAGAACATCTGGCAGAGAGAAGCGGGATCAATGCTACTGACAGTCTTGACTGATTTCCTTTGGTGTGCACACAAAATAATTGGTGACTGAAAGGGCAGTCCAAGCCTAAAGTGAATCTTTGCTGATGCTATTAGGGAACAAACTAACTACTGTAGCCCTCCCTGTCAAATTCAGGAAGGCCTTAAATGTCTTTCAAAAACAGTGGTGATAATTACCTTTTGTACAATGTATATCCTTAAAATGAGTCACACAGCCATGCAGTTTTCTTCATTCACATTTACTTTGATGTCTAAAACTACCATGCTCTAATTTAAGCTTCATTTGTGGAAAGGTGTACCTGCAAAACAAGTGTAAGATTCTTCCTTTTAATCCACATATCACTGTGTCAAAATACAGTAGATCCTATGAACCACAGGTCTGAAAAAAGCATCCAAGACTCCTAAAGCAAACTTATAGGATGTACATTATCCTGCAAGTTCTTCCAATTATTTAGAATAACTTTTAAACACTTATTTTAAAGCGGTTGTAAAATAAGGATTTAGCTGATGTAATTTCATAACCACTCCCCAATATCTTGGAGTGGTTGTAGTTATGAGAAAGTGTCCCTGGTTTATCTTCAACAAATGCCAGAAGAAAGATTTGGCATATTACAAGCTAGACAGCCTTACCTCAGTTCCTGGGAACACGTCATCATGGAAGACATTTGCAGGCAAAAGGAATAAAAAATGTTAGGTAGAAACTAATAGCACAGACTTCCTATGGGGAAATCATTCTTCATCAGCTTGATAATCTTTTGTCATAAAACGACTAGATCTATGGCAAAGGCAAGGCAGTGGGTATCATTTATCTTGACTTTAACAATGCTTTCAACATAGCAGGAAGACAGTGTTCAGAGTGACCTTGATAAATTTGAAGAATTGTCCAAGAGAAACAGAATAAAGTTCAACAAAGACAAATGCAAAGACCAGCCTGCAACCTGGCATGGAAGAATCCCAGGTACTGGCACAGGCTAGAGATTTCTCTGCACTGCCAGGAGCTCTGGCAATATGAAGTTGAACATGAGTCAGTCACGTGTCACTGTGAGAAGTAACCACATCCATAGCTAGTAGATCAAAGGATGTGATTGTTTCCCTCTCCCTGGTACTTGATGAGGTTGCATCTGAATCTCTACAAACAGCTCTGGACACAGGAAAGTTTTCAACAACCTCAAAAGAGTCTGGTGGAAGTATTTCTAAAAAGCTGAGGTAGCTGGAGCATGTAACATAGAAGAGAGACTAAGAATATCACAGTATCACAGTATGTTTGGGATTGGAAGGGACCTCAAAAGATCATCTAGTCCAATCCCCCTGCTGGAGCAGGAACGCCTAAGTGAGGTCGCACAGGAACATGTCCAAGCGGGTTTTGAATGTCTCCAGAGAAGGAGACTCCACAACCTCCCTGGGCAGCCTGTTCCAGTGCTCTGTCACCCTCACTGAGAAGAAGTTTTTTCTCAAATTTAAGTGGAACCTCTTGTGTTCCAGCTTGATCCCATTACCCCTTGTCCTATCATTGTTTGCCACCGAGAAGAGCCTGGCTCCATCCTCATGGCACTCACCTTTTATATATTTATAAACATTACTAAGGTCCCCCCTTATTCTCCTCTTCTCCAAACTAAAGAGACCCAGCTCCCTCAGCCTTTCTTCATAAGGGAGGTGCTCCACTCCCTTAATCATCTTTGTTGCCCTACGCTGGACCCTCTCCAGCAGTTCCCTGTCCTTCTTGAACTGAGGGGCCCAGAACTGGACACAATATTCCAGATACGGTCTCACCAGGACGGAGTAGAGGGGAAGGAGGACCTCTCTCGATCTACTAACCACCCCCCTTGTAATACACCCCAGGATGCCATTGGCCTTCCTGGCCACAAGGGCACAGTGCTGGCTCATGGTCATCCTGTTGTCCAGCAGGACCCCCAGGTCCCTTTCCCCTACACTGCTCTCTAATATGTAATTTCCCAACCTATACTGGAACCTGGGGTTGTTCCTGCCCAGATGCAGGACTCTACACTTTCCCTTGTTAAATTTCATTAGGTTATTCCCCGCCCAACTCTCCAGCCTGTCCAGGTCCCGCTGGATGGCAGCACAGCCTTCTGGTGTGTCAGCCACCCCTCCCAGCTTGGTGTCATCAGCAAACTTGCTGATAGTACACTCAATTCCCTCGTCCAAATCGTTAATGAATATATTGAATAATATTGGCCCTAGTACTGACCCCTGAGGCACTCCACTAGATACTGGCCTCCAACCAGACTCCGCATCATTGACTACCACTCTCTGGCTTCTCTCCTTAAGCCAGTTTGCAACCCACTTCACTACTCTATTGTCTAGACCACACCTCCTCAACTTAGCTGTGAGGATACTGTGGGAGACTGTGTCAAAGGCTTTACTGAAGTCAAGGTAGACCACATCCACCGCTCTGCCATCGTCCATCCACCTTGTTACATTCTCATAAAAGGCTATGAGGTTGGTCAAGCATGACTTACCCTTGGTAAAGCCATGCTGACTGCCCCTAACAACCCTCTTATCCTTGATATGCCTTGAGATGGCACCAAGGATAAGCTGTTCCATTACTTTCCCAGGGACAGAGGTGAGGCTGACCGGTCTATAATTACCCGGGTGCTCCTTCTTGCCCTTTTTGAAGACTGGAGTGACATTTGCTTTCCTTCAATCCTCGGGCACCTCCCCCATTTCCCAAGACTTGGCAAAGATGATGGAGAGCGGTCCAGCAATGACTTCAGCCAACTCCCTCAGCACCCGCGGATGCATCCCATCTGGACCCATAGATTTATGGATGTCCAGACTATTTAATTGCTCCCTAACCCAATCCTCATCGACTAAAGCAAACTCCTCCATTGACCTGGCTTCATCCGGGGTCCCAGGGGTACAGGGCTCCCCAGGACAGCCTCCAGCAGAGTAGACAGAGACAAAGAAGACATTCAGTAACTCTGCCTTCTCTGTATCTTTTGCCACCAGGGCACCCACCCCATTCATCAGTGGGCCTACATTGCCTCTGGTATTAGTTTTATCAGCTATGTATTTGTAAAAGTTCTTTTTGCTGTCCTTGACCCCTCTCGCCAGCTGTAATTCTAAGGAGGCCTTGGCTATCCTAGCTGCCTTCCTACATCCTCTAACAGCAGCCTTATATTCTTCCCAAGTGGCCAGCCCCTGCTTCCATGACCTGTAAACTCTCCTCTTCTGCTTGAGCATACCCAACAGATCCCTATTCAACCACGCAGGCCTCCTGGCTCCCTTCCTTGACTTCCTTCGTGTGGGGATGCTCTGATCCTGAGCATGGAAGAAGCAATCTCTGAATGCAATCCAGCTATCTTGGGCCCCTTTACCTTCAAGCAGTCTTGCCCATGGGATTTCCCCCAGCAATTGCTTGAAAAGGCCAAAGTTAGCCTTGCTAAAGTCCAGGGTTGCAATTCTACTTGCTATTCTGTTTCTGCCACACAAGATGCTGAACTCCACCATCTCGTGGTCACTGCAACCCAGGCAGCCCTCAACCTTTACTGCTTCAACCAGACCCTCCTTGTTAGTGAGGATGAGATCCAGCAGTGCACCTCTCCTAGTCGGCTCCTCCACCATCTGCATGAGGAAGTTATCATCAATGCACTGGAGGAATCTCCTGGACTGTGGCTGGCTGGCTGAATGGTCCTTCCAGCAAACATCAGGGAAGTTAAAATCCCCCACAACAACCAGGGCCTGTGACTGTGAGGCCACTCTCAACTGCCCATAGAAGGCCTCATCAACTTCCTCAGCCTGATCTGGTGGCCTGTAACAGACGCCCACAACAGTGTCACCCCTGCCAGCCTGCCCCTTGATCCTGACCCATACACTCTCAACTCGCTCGTCATCCACTCCTGGGCAGAATTTAGTACATTGTAGTTGCTCTCTCACATAGAGAGCAACTCCACCACCACGCCTGGCTGGCCTGTCTTTCCTGAAAAGGGCATAGCCATCCATGACCACATTCCAGTCATAGGTTTTGTTTAACTTGGAGAAGGCTAATGGGAGATCTGTTTGTTGTTTTTCACTCCCAGAAGTGAGAAGATGGAGCCAGAACCTTCTCTGGGTTGCACAGTTAAAGGAAAAGAGGAAATGGTCACAAGTTGCAACAAGGAAAATTATTAGTCGTAAAAAGAAAATAAAAATCCTTACCTTGAGAGTGGTTAAATATAGGTTGTCCAGAGATGCTGTGGAGTCTCAATTTCTTGAAATTTCCAAAGTATAGCTAGGCCATGAGAAACTTAAGTTTGGAATAAGCCTTGCTTAAAGAAGAAATTTGGACCAGAAGTCTTGAATTCTATTTCCAATTTTCTGTGATTTGATTTTTAGATTCTATAAGGCGAAGTCCATTCTATTCAGATCAGTATTCCAGAAATCCTGAGTCTTAAAGAACAGAGAAGAAACTGTTGAGATCTAGGAATCTTATTCCAGAATTGGTAAAACGGACAGAGATGATGATGATGATGATGACATAGAAAAGTAATAAGGGAATGGTGTTCTTATGAAGGACAGGGCTTACTACTCAAATCAAGAAGAGCAGGAGACCTGTATTTACAGAAGGATTTCAAACCTTTTTCATCTCCCTCTCTTCCTCCCTCACTGAAAGTATCTATCTTGCTGTGTTCCAGCATCAGACAACCCAGTTTCTTATTACCTTCCACCATAAAATCAGAGCTGAGACTGTCTATGTATGAAGAGTCTCTGCTGTTATAACTGGAAGAATCACTGTTATAGAATAGACTTGTTTGATTCTGATTTCTGGCTATGAGGAACTTGGGAGGTGACGTGGAGAGGTTACATCCTTTAGAGATCATAGGAGAATTCAATTTAGAAGGGATTTCAGGAGCTCTTTAGTCCAAACTCCTGTTCCAAGCATGGTCAACACTGGATTGAGACCAGGTCATTCTCTCAAGCATCTCACCAGAGCGCCAGACCTCATCTTCTCAGTAGCCTTCCCATAGGCATTGGGGAGCTACTGTGAGGCTCCCTCCAAAGCTGTCTGTTCATCTCCAGTCCCAGTTCATCACCATCTCCTTAAAAGCCAAATGCTCCAGCCTCTCCTCCCCAACCCAAATAATCTTGTTGACCCAGCAGTGAACTCATTCCAGCTTATCAAAATCCTTTGTGTCATGGAGGTCCCAAACTGCACAAGGTATTCCAGAGGCAGTCTAAAAGATGGATTTCCAAGTCTTTTGCTCAGCTGGCTGCAGTCTTGTTGACACAGCCCAGGTTTCTATGAACCTTCTTTCCTACCAGGACACACTGCTGTCTGTTGTGTAGCCCACTGTCCAACAGGATCCAAGAAAGTGTTCAGCTGGGTTGGTCCTCAGATGGTAAGTCCCCAGCTCATACTTTTTCAGGCATTAGTTAATCCCAGGTACAGAAATTCACTTTTTTTTTTTTTTTAATTTAATTTCATGAAGTTGCCCTTCATTCTTTTGCTCCAGCTTTTCTGAATATCACACCTGCTCTTGTGTTTATCAACTGCATCCCAGTCTGATACCATTTAAAAACATGATGAGAGTACACTCCATCTTTTCTGGGTTGTTTATAAAGTTAACACACAAAGCAGGTCTCAGGATAAATCCTTGCAGGATTCCACTTGGCAAGATATGAAACATTAAACACCTTTCTTTGATCCTGACAATCCAGCCAGTTTTCAACCATCCACTGGACCCATTATGTACAATATAGCATTCCAACTTGGTTACAAAGATACTCCAGCTTCTTTTTTTCTCCTCTCCTCTCCTCTCCTCTCCTCTCCTCTCCTCTCCTCTCCTCTCCTCTCCTCTCCTCTCCTCTCCTCTCCTCTCCTCTCCTCTCCTCTCCTCTCCTCTCCCTCTCCCTCTCCCTCTCCCTCTCCCTCTCCCTCTCCCTCTCCCTCTCCCTCTCCCTCTCCCCTCCCCTCTCCTCCCTCTCACCATTTGCACAAACTCTGATGACATTACTAGGGCAGTAGTGTTTTTTCCCATGCTGGAAACTGCAGCACAGTATTGGAGTAGGAACTTGAATTCTGATGTAATTTTCTCAGGACTATCTTAGCTCTCATGCTGGGACCTGCAAGATTTTGCCTGCAGAGCTTTGGTTCTTTGTAGGGGAAGATAGAATATGCAGGACCCAGGGAAAAGCCTGACTCCCATCCTTCTTGGTTCCCTATAAGTTCTGTGGAGAGGTCATGTGGGTGGCAAAAAAGAAGAAAAACACATTAGGAAGTTTAAATAGGTCTGTATGTCCTGCAAAACAGTTCAGATTCAGTATCAGATTCCTATTAGGAGTGCTGTCAGTAGTGGTGCTTAATGATTTCTTGTAAGCTTGTAAGCTTGAAAACATAGTCTTTGTTGGCATCAATATTCTACTCACCACTCTAGAGAAATTTCTCTTTTCTGTCTGATGATTCTAAGTAGATAATTTTCTAAGGAGGTCCCCAAAGCAATTCATAAAGACCAATTTTGCTGGTTGGTCAACCAACCTGAGGGAGCCTGTAAGGGTCATTCTAGACACAGCCAAAAGCATCTTATTAAAGCCTGTGAGGCTCTATCTCTAGCCCACTCAGTGATATACTACAGAATTTGTATTGTGATATAGAGAGGTGAAAAAAAAAAACAGAAAATAAAAGCTCTTCTTGAAGACAGGAACATGCATAGGCCTGAAGAGAAGGAGAATGAGTCTTGGAGGGATAATGGAAAAAAATATGGGAGACATTAATGGTTCGTAAGAACTCAGAAGAAGTGAAAGGAATTTCTACAGGAAAAAAATGTGTTACAGCAAAATGGCCATTTTCTGGCACTGTGCCAGATCATGACAATCAAAACTAAGGCAGTTGTTGATTATCTTTTCTTTGTACATAGAAAGAAGGGGAATGTAAAACACAAGAAAGAGAACTCTGTTTAAGATAATGAATATCAGAATTCCCTCAGAAAAATTCTGCATTCCTTGATTATGAATGAGAAGGAAGCTCTAAAATGTGGATAGAAAATACTGAAGAAATACATTAAGAAATATTAGACAACATTTAAGCACATAAAATAGATAGACATATGAAATGTTTGTATACCTCTTTATAAATGTTCAGAATCTAAAAATAAAAGGGTTAATGAAAATTTCAGGATTAAAATGGTAATATAGTAGATTTCTCTAAAGTTTGATGAAAGCAAGACAAGAAGTGAAACTATTTGTAACGAAGAGATAATCATGCCAGAAAAGACATAGTACCTTATGTTAACAAATGTTTAAGTCATATGTTTGTGTAATGCATTGATGACATCACAAAAGACCACAAAAAAATAAAGTTCTGTATTGAAGCGGGGCAAATACAGTATTGGGGTTTTACCATCAGTCATCTAACACAATAACAATGGGTGTGAAATGTAGGAGACATTTGAAAAGATGTAAGTGTACAAACAGGATGTTTTGACTTTAAGTGAACTAAGTCAATTCCATAACACACCATGGAGCAATGACAAAATTTTTGGCACCGTAATTGAAGATTTCTTGAACCAGAGAATTAGCAACTTCAAGATCTGCGACAGTCTTTGGTTGTGTTTTGAGAATTGTTTGGATGACTATTCAAGATAAAATTGCTAAAGGGAAGGCTCTATACCGGTGTCAATAATGCAGTGAAATTCTAATCCTTGTAGGAAAAAAGGGGAAAAAATAATGTAGTCAATGTCTAATTTTAAAAAGGAAGTGAACAAAATGGGGAAGAAGAAAATCAAAAGACAGAGCCAAAAAGTAAAATACCTGTTTGGCACACAGAGAATGATCATTGCTGCCATAGAGGTTCAGTGGTACAAACCACAAATCAAGTATGACTTTAAAAGAACTCAATAAAAACTAATGTGATCAAATTGAAGTATTGGAAAATGATTACAAGCCCAGACATCCCTCAGAAATAAAAAGTTGTGTCTTAATGGAGAAAACTGAAAAGAAAAAACTTTGATGCCTTAAAAGTGAAATAAGGTGTATAAGAAAAGATTTTTATGGGCAGCTTCCTCATCCCAACACACTTTAAAATGCCACAGAAGTATAAGTCGAAAGTGTAAAGCACTAGGTCATGAAGCTTGTAAATTTTGATGCTATAAAAGAGAACTAAAGTCTTTGCAAGACTAATTAACATTTTTCATTGGTTTACACACAAAGATTTAGGGAGATTCTCACACTCATTATTTTTCTCTGTACTTACAATGATGAACTGTGTAAAACTGAAATGTTGATAGAAATGTTTTTACAACAAATTGCTAAACTTTATAGAAAGAAATTACCAAATATTTTTAAGAAACTTATGTAAGACTTAAAAAACTCTCTATAGTGCATAATCTGCTTTTTATTTTGGCTTGAGCATCAGGGGAATAGCAGTTAGTTTTTAAAAATAAGTTACATTTACAAAAGCTACCGCAGCCAAAGCAACGAATGAGTGTGATCCTTGCAGAGTGAAAGCTGGAAAGATGGAAGTCAGGACCATAATATTACTCAGAGTCATAAAAGTGAATACAAATCTCTGGGTATGGACATCAAGGGCATGGGGACCATGGTGGTCTCCTCAATCCTTCTTGTGAGGGAAAAGGGTGTGAGGAAAAGGGCACTAATAAAACAAGTTAATAATTGGCTTCAGAACTGGTGTTGGCAGCAGACTTCTGGTTTCTATGGCCATGTGACCCTGTCTGCAGAACAATGTCTGCTTGGGAGGGATGGGTAGCACCTTACTAAGCAAGGAAAAACTGTTCTTGCTCATCAGATGGCTGACCTTATTAGGAGACTTTTAAGCTAGGAATGATGGGGGCGTGAGAGGGCAACCAGCAGGCCTGTGAGGGATTGCTGAGAAAAGGGCATGGAGCATTGTGATGGTAGGCAAACACAAAATCAATCAAATAGGGCTTGAGTGGGGTCACCTCCAGCACCTGCACACAGTCAAGGGCTTGTATACAAGGTACCATTCTGGATAAATGCCCCAAACATTCTACGGGAACTCCACATGCTGGGGTGCTCTGCTTAAGTGCCTGTATACTAATGCACTTAGTATGGGGGATAAACATGGTAAGTTAGAGATCTACATGCAGTTGCAGAGCTGTGATCTTGTTAGGATCACAGAGTTCTAGTGGGATAGCTCCCATTACTGGAGTGTTGCGATGGAGGGATACAGATTCTATAGGAAGAACAGGAAGGGAAGACAAGGAGTGGGAGTTGCCCTTTACGTGAGAAAGCAGCTGGAGTGCATGGCTTTTCCTGGGCATGGACAAGGAGTCAACAGAGAGCTTATGAGTTATGATTAAAGACAGGACAGGCAAAAGTGACATGATAGTGGATGTCTGCTGTAGGCCAACCGACCAGGAAAAAAAAGTAGATGAGGCAGACAGGTAGGAGCAGCTTCACATTCACAGTCCCTGGTGCTAGTCAACCACCCAATATCTGTTAGAGAGACAACACTACAGGACATTGGAATCCAGGAGGTTCTTGGGGTCCATTGATGATCACTTCCACCTCCAAGTGATTGCAAAGCCAATGACAAGTGCTCTGACGGACCTCATACTCACCAAAAATGAGAGGCTTGTTTGGGGATGTGAAAATCAAAGGTAATCTCAGCTGCAGTGGCTGCAATATTATGGAGGTCAGGATTCCGGAGGCAGGGAACAGGGTGAAAAACAAGCTCACAACCCTGGACTTCAGGAGAGCAGCATTTGGTCTTTTCAAAGCTCTACTTGGAAAAAGCCCATGGGATAAGGCCCTGGAGGGAAACCCAAGAAAGTTGGTTAATATTCAAGGACCACTTCCTCAAAGCTCAAGAGAACGTTATCCCAATGAATCAGAAGTCAGGCAAAAATGTGAGGACGTCTGCATGTATGAACAAGGAACTCCCTAGACAAACTCAAACACAAAAAGGAAGCCTATGGAAGGCGGATGCAAGGATAAGTAACCTGGGAGGAATACAGAAACTTTGTTTCAGTGTCCAGGGATGAAGTTAAGAATGCTAAAGCCCAAATGGAAATTAATCTGGCCAGGCATGTCAAATACAAGAAGAGGAGCTTCTATTATATAGGCAACAAGAGGAGAACTAGGGAAAATGCAGGCCCATTACTTAATGAGACAGGGGATTTGGCTACACAAGTCATGGAAAATACTGCAGTACTCAATGCCACCATTGCCTCAGCCTTTACTAGCAAGACTGGTCTTTAGGAATCCCAAGTCTCAGAGACCAAGGGGAAAGTCTTGATTAAAGATGTACTTCTGGTGGAAGAGGACCAGGTCAGGGAATACCTAAGCAAATCGGACATACATAAGTCCATGGGCCCTGACGAGATGCATTACAAGTACTGAGGAAGCTGGTAGATGTCATTGGGAGGACACTCTCAATAATCTCTGATTAATCACGGTCACTGAGAGAAGTGCCTGAGAACAGGAGGAAAACAAGTATCATCCCTGTCTTCAAGAAGGAAGACCCAGGGAAGTGCAGGCCCATCAGTCTCAATCCCTGGGAAGATGATGGAGCAGTTAATCCTGGAAATAATTTTGCAGGTATATGAACAGCAAGGAAATAATCGGGAGTAGTTAGTATGGCTTCACTAAAGAGAAGTCATGCTTGATCAACCTGATAAACTACAACAAAATGACTGTCTTGGTAAGAGAGGAGAGAGCAGTGGTAATTTTCTGCTGGGACATCAGTAAGGCCTTTTACACTGTATCCCATGAGATCCTCATCGACAAACTGTTGATGTACAGGCTGGATAAGCAGTGAGGTGGATTGAAAACTGACTGACTGATCAGGCTCAGAGGGTTGTGATCAGCCACACAA
This sequence comes from Columba livia, assembly GCF_036013475.1. NCBI lineage: Eukaryota > Metazoa > Chordata > Aves > Columbiformes > Columbidae > Columba > Columba livia. Next base: position 115,930,637 of record NC_088603.1, on the reverse strand, counting down.
AATCTGTTTGGAGGCCAGTGACAAACAGCATACCCAAGGGGTTCAATACTGGGTCCAGTCCTGTTCAACACCTTCATTAATTATCTGGGTGAAGGGGCAGGGTACACACTCAGCAAGTTTGCTGATGACACAAAAATAGGATAAGTAACTGATATACCAGAGAGCCATTTTGCCATTCAGAGGGACCTTGACAGACTGGAGAAAAGGAGGGTTCCAGAGTCTCTAAGGAAACCTTTCTGGAACCTCCCTGGGCAACCTGTACCAGTGCTCAGTCACCCTCACAGTTAAAAAGTGTTAATAACCCTCCTTAGGCTGCAGAGTCTCCAGCCTGGCTCAAGGTGGCCCTGCTTGAGCAGGGGGATTGGACAAGGTGTTCTCCAGAGGTCACTTCCAACCTCAACCATTCTGTGATTCTCTGAAAAAGTTCTGTACTCAGACAGATAAACAAATTCACAAGTGATCAGTGAGAAATGAACAGTCATATGACAAAGCTTACAATAATACTGAATTATTTAGAGTTCAGCTAAAACAGATGGCAAGGTCTTACAGAAAGTTGAAGTTATTTGTACTTGTTCAGCATGAGGAGCAGGATGTTGAGCTAGGTGGACTTTTGATCTAACCTTATATAAGCATTACTATATTTTAGACAGTTTACAGGACTAGAACATACAAATGGAATGTATATGGATTCTTCAAACACTTTCTAATGGACAGTTTTTAACCTCACTAGTGCAACAAGACAGACAGGAAAATGCCCACAGCCATTCACACAAACACCATCCTCTTCAGGCAGGCCAGAAGTGCCTGAAAAAGTTGAACATTAATTCTTTGGATAGCAGTGTCTTTGAGCGAAACCCCTAGTGACTGCAGGATTGTGTTATGTTTGAACCTGATTTCTTCTGAAATTAAAGCAAATGCAAGAAATAGGCTGTCACCTACATGGCACTAGTTCTCTCCAGTTTTATTCTAGATAAACTTTGTTGTTGTTGTTGTTGTTGTTGTGTGTGTGTGGATATTTTCACTTCAACTTGTGATATCCAGTGCTACAGCAAGAAACAAGAAAAAATCCCAAAGATACAGCTGGTAGGTACCAAGAGGCACCAGCTTGTTAGAGTGAAATCTGTTATAGGAAAACATAATTTTGGAAGAGATTTTGTAGAAGAGACATGTGTGCTTCATTAATTTTGGGGTTACTGCCAAGAATCTGTTCAGTGCAGAAAAATACTAGGAAGTAGGCCAGAGGATCTTTAGCACTATATAGATGGAGGATCGACACCTTTGACATATATAGCAGCCTTTTTCTATGTATCATCCTAAAATAGACTGAACAAATTTTTTTGTCTGATTATCTTTGCTATCATGATAGAGTGGATTAAAAAAAATAGTCTTGCTTCCACACAGCATAATTTTTGTGAGATTACAAATGACACTGTAGCCTGATGATTTTGAATCCCATTTCACAGGGACTGTGTTATCCTCCCCTGTTTTTTTCCAAGTCAATAAGTATTCTTACTAAACTGTCTAGGACTTTGCAACCTCAACTAAATCAGGATGCCGAATGTTACCCACACATAGTAAGTGACTGGATCCTTTCAGTAAATACGAAAGCAGTTAAAGATTCATTGCTGTAGGTAGTGTTGTGCTGAACAAGTAAATTGATAATAATTGCATAGCCTGTCAGTAGGATGTGTTCTAGAAAAAAAAGATGTTTAAAAAAAATAAAAATTAAACTTTCCAGTAGAGGCCATTTTAAATGACAGAGATGCTATATTGAAGCAGCCAGTTGCACAGACTCAATGCTCACTCTCATTTATGAAAATTTAAAAGGAGGTAAGGATTTGTCTATTGTTTATAACGTGCTCACTTATCTAATTCAGAACAGGAAATCTAGATACTTTATACTTTGACCTATCAAGATAAAAGTGATTTGTCAGTGACAATCTGCAAATATTTCTTGCAAAGTTCTGGCAGCACAACAATTACAGTGACAAGTAATATGGTATTCTAGAGCTTTCTCAGGAAAATAATTTCCATTCAGTGTCAAATGGACACTTGTCAAGCCAAGATGAATGTACATACTTAAAAGAATATCGTCCATCTAGCTTGACAACTTCTGTAGGCTGAACAAATCCAATATGCTTCAGATATGATAGTTCAAGTAAATGTGTGAAGCACCATATGGAAGTGAACACCTGCTGCAAGGTGTCACCTAGCAATATTGTATGTGTCTGATGGAAGATTGCTGACATAATTCACAGAAGGGACAGAGTTTGTCCCCTACAGATGAAGAAATGATGGTAACGTGACTCACAGGGGACTTGAAAAAAGAGCAGATCCAAAATCTGTCACTTTTAGTAATGAACATCAACAATTGCAGTTGCTGTTTTTGCAAGGTGTTTTTTTCACGTGTTCTCAGCTGCATGGCTTCCTTTAGACCTTTGGTTTAGAAACTTGATTTATGGGCATAGGGGACATAATTTCCCTATGGTATACGATTAGGCATTCTAGAAATCACGTTGAGACCTTCCCAGTACATTATTTCTTATTCTCACTTATACAGTCTCACTACATTCACATGTACATAATAAAGAACTGTTCTGACAGAGAATGTAGGATGATACCCTATTTTATGGATTGTTTAGGGAAGGCTCTGTGTTCCTGAAAAGTAGTAGGAACACAAAAAGCTTTCTGCACAATATGATAACATTGAATGAAATGAAAATGTTATCACATAGGAACATCAAAGATATTACAGATATACCTGAGGTCAAAGGGACATAGAGGGCGTAGAGGTCTCTGGAGGGAGGAAGTAGAGGGTGGGATGCAAATAACACTGTTCACTCAGCGTATCTTGTCCTGAGAGGATAACCAACAAAAGAAAGTTGGCTGAGAAACTCAAGATGTACAGCACACTGAGTGGATAATTACTACTCCTGTAATTGTTATGGGGAAAAAAATAAGACTACTATTTGTTAAAATAAGTGGGAAAAATAAAAGTTTTCTAGCAGTGTTTTTGAGGAAGAACTTTTACACAAAGGGCAAAACACCGTCTGGCATTTTGACTAGCATCTGATCATTGTTTCTGTGTGATGGTTTATGGGGAGGATTTTTCTTTCTTGTAGCTAAGCATGTCAATCTTGGTGAGAATTTATATGAGTGCAAGTAAAGAAAAAAACATAGAATGCAGGAAGATGACAAAGGCAAATGGTGCTTCTGCTATTCATTCTGGGTTTTGTTCTTCATTTAGTTAGATTTATGTCATGAAAAAAAAATGCTGTACATAAAGTTCTGGGCTCTCCTACTTAGTCTTTCAACTGTATTCTACATCCAGCAGGACTAAAAAACAAAACAAAACAGAACAAACCAAACCAAACCAAACCAAACCAAACCAAACCAAACCAAACCAAACCAAACCAAACCAAACCAAACCAAACCAAAACCAAACCAAAACCAAACCAAAACCAAACCAAAACCAACCAACCAAATAACAACAACAAAAACATCAGCATGAATAAATTAATTCAGGTTATCCAGCCAGTGAACAACATAAACCCCAGTATTTTCACTAACAGTTGTGTCCTAAAAAACAGTGTTACCTCTTTCTGAAAAATCCTTATACGCAAATGGCTTTGGCTGCGTTCCTGAACTGTTCCTGAATCAAACCAAGTCACAGAGATCCAGTACTACTTACAAAGATATCCTCCTTGCAGTGTGTATCCAGATAGGGGACAGAAAAACTCTTAATCAGTTCTCTGACTTAGGACTAGAGAGACAATAATGACCAGCAAATACAAATATACAGCACAGATCCCTCTAGACAAGCACCCCGCTTGGACTTTTGTCTTCTATGCATGACTAACTTTAATCTGTCATGATAAATTATGCATTGTAATTACCTAATGCTTAAAAGGCTTTGGACAGCAGGAGCCAGATCTAAAAGCAAAGCTAATGTAAGTCTGCAGCAGCAGCTAGATATCAGTGATACAAAGCTGACTCTCATACTATTTAGTGTGATCACCATCAACAGGCAAATGAGTACCAACAATGTAACAAACCCAAAATTCTGTAATTTAAAACTGAACAACCAAAGAGCTGTTGATAAGGAAACAGTTGGACCTTACCCTACTGTTTCCAACTACTTCTGTGTTGACCATTTTTACCTACTGTATCATATGACCATTTTCTTAAATTTGTTTTTCTTCCTGTTGAAAAACCCTGGATTAATTAATTCTCAGACTTTTTCATGCATGATTCTAAATATATTTTTATATGTGAGTTTGTGTTTGTCAGAAGATATTACTGTGAGGTAAATATGCATGACTGCTTAATTCCAGGGAAATAACCTATGCATCATCTGGCAAGGAATAAGGGCACATAGGTTATTATGAACCCCGCAGCTACATTAATTTAGCAAAGTTTTCATAAATGTGTCACTACATTAACAAGGAAACTATTTCTTTGTCCTCTGTCTTGTGTTTGTTTTGCAATTGCATTCCCTCTGAGTCTACATAACGGAGAAGTCCATTTATACAAAGAATGAAAAGGTGCAATGAGTCATCAAAATAGGGTAATATTATAAAGGAAAGGTTGTTCTGTAATAATTTGTTGCAAAGTGGAAATAATTGAAAGCAATGTTCTGAACACTTTCCATAAATCTGGCATTCTGGGTAAAAGAATTATTGTTATTTTGGAAATTAATCTAATTTTTGTCTGCACGTTGTCATTCATGTGAATAGGACTTGTCAGCTTGATTTGTTACAATGCCTGAATTGCTTGCTTAATACCCAAAATATAAATAAAACATTTAATTGCTTTAACTGGGAATGTTAACCCATTCAGTACTGCTGTCTGAGTGAGAATTTCAGGAGCAAGTTTTATTATTGCCTGTACACATTTCAAAATATGATCTCAATAAGGTTATCGGAAAAATATGAAAAACAGACATTTAAAGAAAGTATGACTCACTAAAGAATCCTAGGGTGTGGGGAACAATATTGAATAGAGATCGAGTCTCTTTCAGAATCATCCATACAAAGAGCACGTGATATTTGCAAGTCAGCTCCATTAGCTATGGGGAACTGATCACAGCGGTCAGACTTATAGAGATGAGAACGTTATCAGACAATCCTAGTCAAGGAGTCTGGGAGTTTTACATTAAGTTCTGTGTTTTGTGCTTTCCCTGAAACTGAAACACAAAGAGAGAGAATTCATATTAACAGTATTTCCAATTGGAAAGATGTCCAGATAGAAGCACTAAAGACTGACACAGTATAAACACCTGATGTAGCTTTTGCCAGTAGCATCCGGTATGCTAGTCCTGCCCTCTGAAACAGAAAAACAGCAGGGATCTTCAGAGACTCTTCTGCCTTCACACTCAAGCAATTCTGAGAGCAGATAAATAAAAGATGGGGTGGAGCAGCCATATTTTACACTGATATTCACAGTTGTTCAGCATCAGTAGAGCTATTTTATTAGTACACTGGCAGCAGTTGCAGGAGAGCTAGTAATTGAGAAGCAAAAAGCTCAGGAGAGTTATCAGTTGAACTACAGCTTAAGAAAGCCTACAGGCTATCTAGATCTGTCAGTGAAAAATACTGCAGTGTAAGCACTCAAGTTTAACTTCTCTGAGAAGAATGCTGTGTACAGCTAGAATATTAGAATGTAGGTGGTATTTGAAATTTTGCTTTATAATGTTATATTGAGCAAAAGCTATGATCTTATTTGATTATTTTATCTTAAAAGAATTCTTATGTGTAATCCAGGTGTGCATTGGTAAACAAAATAAGTTGGTACAGTTATCAAATTGCTTTTTTAGAATAGCTAAAGACTGTCCAAATATTAAGTAGGTTTATTTTTACTTCATTTGCTTCTGTGTATAATGCTGGAATAACTCAACATATTTGTTCAAACCACAGGAAATCAGTGTTAGTTATGACTCAAGTAGTCCCATTTACACTCTACTTGCGAGAACAAGGATTATTTTTTTTACAGTAATCTGTAGAAAAATTAAGCGACTCTGATTGAATTTATTTCTCATTACATTTATGTTGCTGAATGGCATAAACTGCAGTTTTGAATCATTTTTATGCAAGATTTCTCTGCTAAAGCCATGTGAAAAACAAAACAAAACAAAACAAAACATTATAGATGACAACTGTATACTAACTACAGTTTCATGCTGGCTGGTAGTAACACTTCAGGAAACACTGAGCTTAAGAACATTTGTAGCTGTAATGTTAATATATAGTAGTGTAACTTTATCTTATCAAGATTTTTTTTTAAAGAAGATTTTGAGGTTGTCTGTGTGCAGACGTGGCTTTCAGAAAGGACTCACACCCCTATACTTTACTCATTTTACTTCTTTTCTGAATTGCTTCTAAAACCAGGAATCTTATTCTACAGGAGATGGACTGTTGGGAATATTCTGTGATTGTCCTGTCCCAACAGATGGGATGAGGGATTAGTTAACTCTAACGCAACACGTGCCCTGACTCAACAGATGAGACCAGGTGTGAGTTAACTCTGGGTTAATTCTGCACAGTTATGTGAAGTGAATGACAGAGAATCACCTCCAGGGTCCAATTCAATTGTGAGTTTTACTAAAAGTACTTGTTGGAATATTGGTTACAAGGAATGGTGACTTGGCAAAAGTATAACAGAACTTATCAACACCTTAACAGCGAAAGTCCTACTACGAGCGGTGTATTGGCAACCATCAGTAGCTATAACATGAAATTTAACCAGAAATCAACAGCAGAGCTTAAAGATGGTGTTATCCTTATATGTACAAAAGGGAAAGAGAGTGGTAGAGAAGGAAGGAAAACTAAGGTATAAGGGGGAGAGAGAGAGAGTAATATATATATACAGAAGGAGAGGCAAAGAAATGGGGCTATAGGAAAAAGGAGAGAAGGAAAGCAGAGAGAAAGGAAGAAAACAAAGAGTGAGGGATCCAGTCTCTTACGGCCCCACAGTGTGGATGATAGGACTTGTATGATGATGTGTAGCCTCGGTGTTCCACGGCAAGGATGCTGGGGTCAGGAGCACAGCATCCTCCGATGTCTGGTTCAGAGTGAGGGTCCTCAGGGTGCTGGTATTCTCTTCGTGGGGCCAAGCTGGTATTACCTAAACCATGCTGTTTTAGGTGAGCTTTTTATAGCTCCCAGAGTAGAGGAAAGTCGCGGGGGGGGGGGGAGGGGAAGTGGTGATTGCAAAAGAGGGACAAGTCTGGACAAGTCCTGGGCCACGCTGAGGGTCTCCGCCTTGACCCTTTGTGTCAAGCAGAAATCCAGGGGGAAGTGGTGACTGCAAAAGATGAACAAGTTTGGACAAGGCCCGGGCCATGTTAAAAGGATCTCAACTTTTCCCCTTTGTTTGCCGAGCTGGGCAAATCATGAGGTGGGGCTATGTGCCCTCCAGCACATCCTCCATCTCCTGTCGGTCAGCCGGCCTGATCTGTCGATCGTTAGCTCGTCGTTATGTGTAGATCGCAGTTCCCCCTGCTCTGAATGTGTCTTCTCCTGACTGAACTAGTTTCGTCACATGTTTTCAGCCACGATCCTTATCAATGCTCAACAGTGATCAGCTACACTGTAGTATTTTTAGGCTGGTAAATTGTACCACCACTTAAGTTTTCATAAATCTAGCGGAAATTACTTTCCCAAGTTCACGGTGTTCTGCTTGAAGGTTGTAATTGTGTAAACAGCACATAAAAATCAAGGAAAATACGGAGTAGTTGTTCTGCAAAGCTCAGCCAACTTAATTCATTTTATAATTTTATTTCATGCTTATGGCATGGATCTTAATGATGTTGAACTATTGGCTAACCAAATCAATGATATATTGTAATACCACATAAAAAAAGCCGCCTACTAAAACTTCTATTTGTATCTTTAGGAGCTAAAAATGCCTTGAATATCCCATGGAACACAGTTAATTTTATTTGCTTTTAGAAATAGTGTTTGTTATGTTTGTGAGCCTAAGGGAAGGTTAATTAAAGCCAATACAGACTTATTAAAACCAGAAAATATTAAGGCAACATACTTCCTACTGCAAATACTAGTGAGTAAAGTAGGGGCTGTCTTGCCAATGGTCCTATTCTCAATCTGAACTGACTGAAGGTACTTGCATGTGTATTAGTATCATGCAAATGAAGTGGAGTGGCCTGGAATAAGACTCAAAGGACTGCAGAAACTGCACTTCCTGGTTGTCTCTTCCTAATGTGAAAAATGCAGTTGTGATTCGTGCTAAGATGTTTAATGTTTACAGATATAACCAAATGAGGCATGGGCTCTGAGCCTGGAAAAAGGTGGTTAAGTTCTATGTAAAAAGTTATGAAACTTGCTTATGAAGTTATATTGACAGAGGGAACTAACATTTTAAGGGTTAACTAAACTTATAATGGGTGCCTACTAACGAGCTAACACTTTAAGGCTTAGTCACACAATAAATGCTTAGTTTAGAGCTTTATGTTAAGAAGAACAGAACCCCATCGAATGCCAAGATAAGAAGTTTTACTGCACCTAGCTGTAAACTTGAGGAGACAAGATAACGAAGATTTACAGCAAAAGGGGGCGCCGGTCTGGTGTCATTCAACTTGGCAGCTTGGGTCCCAGTCAATTCAACATAATGAGCCAAAGGTAAAAAGTTCACTGTGATGAAGCTGAAGGAGCCTTCATCCAAAGACCACCAAAGACTCCTCCTCAAATTCACCAAGTGGCAGTGCACAGGTGCAACAGGGGAGGGTCTATGGAAATGGTCATCTGAGACTCATTTTAATCAGAAGTGGGAAAGGTTATGAATATGTATAGGCGTTTCTGGGGTCATTATGAATATGTAATACCTTACTGTATTTAAGCACACTTCTTATTGTTTAAAGGTGTGCGTGTTGGGCGGAGCGAATCCCCCGCGCACCCAGCGCTGTTTTGCTTATGCTCTAATGAACACGTGTTTAAGGAATACAAGGAATTGGATTAAATGTTTTTTATCCATAGAAAAAGCGTAAGTTATTTATTTCACTAATCTTGAGGTTCTTGCACTTGGAGGGTGCAAATGCTTAGCATCCCCACTATTCTGTTTCTTTCCTTTCCCTTTCTGTAGTTTGAAGCTGTAGGCTGGCTACCACTGCTCAGAGGGCAGCTCTTTGAGAGAAGACGAGATAGAGACAAGGGTGATCACAGCACAAGTAGGGGTGATGCTCTCCGAAAAAAGGGCACTGTCCCTTGGCACCCCAGTAGGGCCAGCAGGGCAGGGCTCCTGGCAAGGACAGTTCCCACCAACAGTCGAGTGACGAGCAGACAAGCAGGAGGGGGTGGCCAGGTCCTCAGTGAAGGAGGGGCAGGCAGAAGGCCAGCAGCAGCTTGGGACAGTATTGGCCCCCACCTGCACTTGGAATAGCTCAGCTGGGGCTGGGGACTCAGGTCTGAGCTTCAGAGGCACTCCTGTGCAGGGAGGCAAGGGATGGAGGCCTGAGGAGAGGCGGTCAGAAAAAATTAGGACCAAGGGTGCACTCAGAGGCCCGACTTTCTGTGACTAAGTTGGTTGTTATTTCAGAAAAAAACACCAGTTCAGTAGGAAAATAATTTTGTTTCACTTTTCCTCATTGTTTGGCTGGTTCCTTTGGTGCTTCCTCCTGCAAGCACACAGGCTTATGAAGAAGAGGCATCTGGAAGAAGTTCAAAGTGAGGAGAATGGCTTCATGTAGATTGCTCCTTCACCTATTTGCTGTGCTGCTGAGCCCTGTGAGCAAGAATTTCATCCCTGCTGTAGGTGAACATGTTGACTTTTGCTTCAGTGTGTCTTTATGCTTTCCCTTCATTATGGGACTACCTAAGACAAAACTTGCTCCTGTTAATACCAGTTGAAATATAGAAGAACTTCCCAAAGCCACCAAAATCCAAGATTGCTATTGGAGTAAATAAGGATAATTTAGTTAAGCATGCTTTTCCAAACTGAATATACTCAACAGTTTAGGTTTTACATCAACATTTTTGATTATTTTTTTAAATTAAATGAAATGTAATAGCAGTTGAATCTGTCATCTGGAGAGATCTTGAGAGGTCTCATTCCACTAGAAGTTTTCTAGAGAGAAAGAAACAGGTATGAACTTCAGGCTGTGCTGAATAATAAAAATTTTCCTTTTTCCCTCTGGTTATGCTTCAGTGCTGCTGATGCCCTGATCTGCTTCATGAGGAGGTTTCTTTGCCTGAATTGTTCTCTGGCCACACTGGATAGAGTCACAAAGAAAATATCACAGTACCATGGTTTTCTAAGTCAGCTTAAACTGATAGTATAGACAGAGAAAGAAAATGCAGAATTAAAGTCTGAAACTCATTAAGTAAGTCACTCATTGCTACTAAGCTAACAGTGTAAGAGTGGGATCATGCATACATGGCAGTAAGGATTTAACATATTTTTCCTGGTTATTAATGATGAATTGCTGTCATTATTAACCTGCTGTGTTCATATGTGAAAGTCATTTCACCTCCTCATGACTTTCTCATTTTCTTGGCTTTACCTTACATTTGTCTTATCTAGCAAAATTGCAAGCAGCATGGGAACCACCTCTCAGTCCTTGTCCACAAGCAGGCTTTACACAGGTGTAACTACTTCAGTTAGGAGTAAAATTTACACATATGATTCTTTTCTTACAAGGTTGAAATAGATCGATCTAAGCATTTTTATGCCCATTTAATGTTTTGACGCTATGCTGCTCATAGTGTTTATGTTGTTTAGTTTAAACAATACAACTGTTGCATGTATAATAAGGTTTGCTACATTCTGCATGGTACTTGGTGCACTGGGGACTTCCTCAATGCAGCTGCCAGGCAACTAACAATAATTATTACTAGGAATAAAGGCAATTGCTAAGCACTTTGTACATTTATAATACTGCATAGAAAGTAGAAACCCATATTCCCTAACCCAAATGGCAATTTATCTCTAGCCACAAAGGTTACTAGTCTTAACCAGGCACATCTATAGTATCACTTTTACAGAGGCATTTTAATACATGGTTCTTCTACTATAGAATTGTAATGGAGGTTTACATGAAATAAAAAAATAATTCCTCCCAGAAGTTTATGTGAGTTGACTGTTCCACTGGAGCCATTATGGTCTATCATGTTTTTAAGGCCTTCTAAAATATGAATTATTGATAGACTCCAAGGAGCAATGTTTCTTTATCATTTATAAATATTTATTTGCTGAGTTTCAGAATGGGTATTGTTGACTTCATATAGATGTTAAGGGCTCCAAGTGGTCTATTATGCAATAGAATAAGACATTTTTAAAATCCCATCTTATACTTGGTGTCCTGGAAGCATAATAAAGTGTTATTAAAATCCAGAGAACGGGGTAACTTGCAGTTATACTTGCAACCTGCCTTTTTTAAATACACAAAAATAAAGTCTCAAATTCAGCTGCTTAACAATAATTTCAGGTATTTCCACTATTAACACATTCACGGGTACTTCCCTACCTTGCACACATCTCAGAATCTTTTTTTTCACTGTGACCTCACTGAACACACTCCATCTTCTTATATTTGATGTTACGTTGATGTATGTGACAGAAGGTATTTGTGACATCAAAGACCAAATTGTGATGAAAAAATTAGTTAAAGTAGCATAAGAGAGCCTTGAAATTTGAGAGTCAATGTTGACCTGTGCAGTCCATATATTACACTAGGTCAGGAGCCTCTCTGTTCAGACGATTTTTTGGGGGAGGGGGAGTGGGGGGGGCAGGGGAATGGTTACTTATGTTCTCTCTTTATACTACAGAGTTAAATTATTTTTTAAAAAATGCAACTTTTAGTTCATATGCTAGAAAAACATCTCCTTTCTAATTTGTCCCTACCCATGCTAACAAGTCTTTTTTCTCAGTGTGAAGTAATGTTAATAAACTGAAACTTCTGAATAAACTTCTGAAATGTAGACTTGATTATGCTTATTTCTTTTAACTCCACATGCTGTACATCACATTTCTTCCTACAAGAAGCAAAGCTCAGTATGAGGGTTTCAAACACTTTTTACTTTGTATGGTTATGACATAAATAAATATTAGGTACAGTAGTAGCTAGAGCTGTGTTATTGAAAAAGAGGCCTGGCATGACATTTGTGTGGTGACAAATGGAAAACACTCACTGATTTGTTTAGGAGATCAAACATTTCAAGGAGCTTTGATGCTGGGCACCATTTCCTTAATTCCAAGACAACATGATATTTATAACAACAATAAAAGATATCTCTTGGAATCAGAAAATGTGTTTTTATTCTTTTTCATATTCAGGGAAAAGCTGTAGACCATTATGATAGAATCCAAAAAAGTCTGTTAAATATCACACCTGTGATGCAGGGTGTTTGAATTATAAAATAGTTGTGTTCAGATGGATTTTCCATATTATTTATAATAATTTATAAAACAGCTGAATTCCTATTGAGGAAAAAATAAAATGAAATAATTGGTGTCTCCAAGTTATAAAACTCAGGTTAAAACAGTTTGAGTAGCTTACATCTGAATGCATGTGTTCTCCTTAGTTTTGTTAATAAGCAAAGTAGCTGGATAAACACTACCATTTAGTGAGATAATTGATTTAAAATATAAGGACTGGATTCTTCCATCTCACTCAGAATAAGTAGTATGTAATTCAAGTGAAACTTTTATGATTTTCTTCTGACTTATTCCTCAGGCTAGTAGTAGAAAATATAAACAGGTTTGCCATAATTAGTCCTTAATAATATAATCTTCTTTAAGGAAAACATTCAGATTAGAGACTACGCTTCCCACTTTGTGATGTTATTTTTTATTTTGAGATTTTGAGTAATTGTGGATTCATGATCTAAACAAGACCAGATGTTTCATATTCCTTGTTATTCCAAAATCCAAAGTAGGTATCACTGGCAATATAAAACAAGAGACCCTTTAGCTTTATTGGCATTTTAAAATCTGAATTGTGACAAACTGGGCAACTGAAATTTCTGAGCTTGTGTTTATGCAGTGTGTGAGGGAAACAAGCTTCTTCCCAGCCCTTGTTTTACTAAAAAGCTCAAAATATCTCTCCTTCTCAAGCAGTAAAAAAAATGTCCCAGAAGGGTCTTTTCAAGCAGTTAAGAGTGTGAGACAAATTATATTCTTTCAGAATTTAATGTGGAAAAGCTTCTTGAAGAGCACCGTTGGAAGTAAAGGCTGCTTTTCGGAGTTACCAGATTTTTGGGAAGGAACACGGCAGTTTTCAGCTGATTTGACTGGAAATCTGACTACCAGACCAGTTTTCCCATTTCTGTGACTTTTGAGTTATGCAAGCTAGTTATGCAGGGAAGATTGTAGAAGAGGTCCAGAGGAAGAAACAGAAGAAAAGACTTTTGAAATTTGCTTGTTCACTTTTTTTAAGTAGGACTGCATAGGACATTGAACATAGTAGAGAAATGAAAATAAAAATAAGAAATACATTAATAATAACTGTTACAAAAGAATTTGCAACAAAAGAGTCAATAAAAGCTTTATTGGGGTGAATCAGAGAATCCAGATTTCATGTCCTTGGTTTTAATTTCACAGAAAATAATGAAATGAATAAGTAGTGTAAAAATAAATAACTTGCTTGTGGCAGCAAATAGAAGAGCTACTACTAATGGAAACATATTTGTAAAATGAAAGTGAAGTTAAATAAACTGAACACTGTTACTTCTTGCATTCATCGTCAATAGTGTTTTAAATAAAACAAAAATATTAGAAAAAGAAACACAGTGTAATTGGTAAGAAGTTTGACTATTTTTAGCTTCCAACAATATATAGGGATAAAGGTATCTGCTTGTCAAGGTTTTAATTTCTTTAAAGTAGGACCCTCATGGTCTGGGTTCCTAGCAGTATGTTTCAGCAAACATAGGCAGAGTTGTGAAATGTTCGAAGGGTGTAAATCAACAGATCATTGTTAAAGTCGATCATGGTGCAGAAAACTCTTATATTTTGCTGGTTTGCATTGTTTTCACAGTATAAAGTGGTTGTATATATTGGATGTTTAAAGGATCCATTAAACCAAGCTTACAGCTGCATTGAAGTAGTGTCTATCAGCCAAAAAATGTATTGGGGAATAAGGTTTAATAATTTTTAGGCAGATGTTACATATAATAGTTATCACCTCTGACCAAATGAATTTAACCATGTAAAATGAGAAGGGAAAATTCTTTGTTCTAGATTTTGTCAACTTCCCAGCATTTCTGTTTTGAAAAGAAAGCAAGTAAGCAGCTAAATGTGTGTGCATAAAATCTCTAATTCTGACATAGGTGTGTGCAGTTGGGAACTATCTTAAAAAGTTTTTGCCTGTTTGTCACTAATGGTTGATGCAATGATGACAGATGTTCAGTTAGTCAATTATCTATTGAACACCATGTAAATATAATAACAAAAAAATCACAGTCCTTTAGATCAACTCTTTTATAGGTAATCAAAGAAGTATCATAGCTTTCATGATGAACTTGAGTCATCAGTTTCAGTGGTTCCAGGGTAAAACCAGCTTTTTCAACACATACAACCAAATATGCAGATATTTTTTCAATGTAATGATTTTTTACTACTCCTACTTTAAAATTAGCAGTGTTTAATGTTGAAAGTTACTTAGTCAAAAGGCAACCCAGTAACTACCTACCTTCCTGCTCTTTTTTCATGACTGGTACATGTTGTACACATACTTCACAGGGAATGACATTCATTTCAAGTTGAAAGTTGGAGGAAGGTTTTTCCATTTATGGTCTAACTTTTTCATTTCTGAGAGAGTTCTTTCTCTCTCATTTGTTCTCCACACTGACAGGTAGAAAAAACTGGAATTCTCAGACTGACAGTTTTCATATTTATTTATTTCAGCTGAAATTTTGTAATGCCACTAGAGAACTTTCATCACTGTAATGTACTTATAGCAGTTTGACTGCACCAGCTTCCTTCAAGTCCCTTATGAGGAAAGGCTGAGGGAGCTGGATCTCTTTAGCTTGGAGAAGAGGAGACTGAGGGGTGACCTTATTAATATTTACAAATATATAAAGGGTGAGTGTCATGAGGATGGAGCCAGGCTCTTCTCGGTGACAACCAATGGTGAGACAAGGGATAAGGAGTGCAAACTGGAACACAAAAGGTTCCTCTTAAATTTGAGAAGAAACTTCTTCTCAGTGAGGGTGACAGAGCACTGGAACAGGCTGTCCAGAGAGGTTGTGGAGTCTCCTCTAGAGGTATTCAAAACCTACCTGGACACCTTCCTGTGTAACCTCATCTAGGTGTTCCTGCTCTGGCAGGGGGATTAGACTAGATGATCTTTTGAGGTCCCTTCCAATCCCTAACATTCTGTGATTCTGTGATTCTGTGATATTATAGGATCTCTTTATTTTTTAAAGATTTTATCTGTTGGGTGGACCAAAAATTTGGTTTTGCTCACTCAGATCAGACTGTGCAGAAGGACTATGCCAAGAAAAAATAGATCAAGGAACTCTTAAAAATCTCTAGACCCTAAGTAGGCTGAGAACAGAGAAAATAAAAATAATGTTAATACAGCTCTATTAACAAACAGACCCTTTTAAAAAATTGAGTTAATTTTAAAATGGAGTTAATTTTTTATCCCATTGTCCTTTTTCTTTTTTTTTTTTTTTTTGTTGGACAGAAGGTCTGTGTTCCACATGTTTCCTAATGCTCTAGATTGTTTTGGACAGCCTAATTTTAGCTCAAGAATTGAGGCAAATAATTCCTATTATAAACCTGATGTTAACAACCTGCTAAGAACACCTGAGTAAAGCCAAGGCCAGGTGCTGTGGGGCGATGTAGAGTCCACCAGTTCTACATCCCACCAGACAGACAGAAAGGCTGCTTGTCTCCTCAGGCTTTTTGAAATACTGGCAGGACCAATATGCAACCCAGAGGAAATAGTAAGACAAGCTTAACATCCGTGTAGCTCTCTTTTGTTTCCCAAGGCTGCGAAGTGTTTTGTTTTGTTTTGTTTTGTTTTGTTTAAAAAAACATGCAGTATAGAATTTCAGCTATTATGTTTAGGAAATAAGAAACCATAATCCATAAGAGGATTTTTGGATGTAGCTGTCTAGAATCCTATTTTATTTATTTCTATACTGCCCATCTTAATATTCTTTCTTCAGAAGTCAAAAGACAATAACAAATACATAGCTGAACAAGTTCAAGCAGCATTCAGTGCACATAATGCATGGACAGAAACAAAGAAAGTGGAGAAAAAAAGGAAAAGCTAAAGAAAATGAAAAATTTCACTGGTGAAGTAGAAAAAGCTTTTCACTGGCATTCATTTTCTGGTAAGGTTTTTAACATTTTGTTTAACCGCAATTAGCTGATAGATGCAAATTCTGCCTGGAGTGTTGAATTCAGTGCATTCAAAACTCTACTGAGAAGCACGGAGATTAGATCAGAACCTTTAAATTGACCAAAACATCACTGATTCTAGCTACAAAGTATATGCTGTATTTGGGCAGTAGGCAGAAATTCTCTTGCTTAACCATTGAAGAAATTTTCATATCATGCTCTCATTCTAATTTGAACAAATAAAATAGAGTTAAATGTCCAAGCAGTAAAGAAATTTTCTTTTAACCACACTACCTCTTCCAAGCAGAAGTGTCCATCTACTTTTGAAACTATGTTTTAGTTAACAGACAGAGATAATTCAGAAGCTATTTCATTTGATTCTGCCTGTAAAATAACTAGAATACTTCAAAATGCTAGCACTAAAAAAAAAACCCAAACATTGCATAGGTTTGAGCCTGTCTTTGTATCTCTCTGGCTGTCATGCCAAGAAATCAATGTCATTAACCATAACAATAACACATAGCTCTGTGTCTCTCTTATTTATCAAGAAATCTAAGAGCTTTGCAAAAAGTCCTGATAACAGCTCTTCGTAATTGGAACATGCAGCATCAGCTTGTCTTTGTTAGATCACTTCTTAATGCCACTCCACCGTACAGAGATATTTCCCCAGGAATCTCTAACCTTCACAGGCATTGTCTGATTTGAAACCTTAATGCAGCCTGGGGATTTTCATACGAAGTTACAGAGAATGCAAGGAAAAGTTCTGATAAGTTTTCACTGTCGCTGTGGTTATCTCTAATTCTATCTCTGTGTCAGTTCACAGAAGAAAATTGAGTCAGATTTGCTACTCTTGCATTTCCTCTCATTTCCCCCTCATTTAAGAAGTATTTTAATTTTCTTTAATAAGCCTGAATCAAAATCAAATTTTATATCAAGCATCAGAATATATAGTTAACATTAAAAAAAAATCACTGTATATAATTATTGAATATTTCTATAATTCTGAGTTCTGAATGAGTAAAAGAGTTTGTATTTTGTACTAACTAGAGGTAGTCTCTGTAAGAAAACTCCAGAGAAATTCTGTCCTTGTGTGAATTGCAATGATATTTTTCCTGTTACCAAAAACCTTTACAGTATAGAATTTTAAAAAGAAACCTTCTATATATTTTGAGCGCTCATATGGGTCTAATAGAAAATAAAAAATGCTTTTATGGAACCCATGTCATACCTAATTTAATTGGAAAAAGTTCCACTGTTTTAAATACAGCTCTACTATTTAATGCTAGTCATGGATTCACTCCTGTTAGACTCCTGAGTACATTTAATAAATCTGAATTATAGACTTGAGTTTTGATTCTTCAGTTCATTGAGTCACTTCTGTGGAATGAGCTAACTTCACAGACAAGTTAGTTACAGTGGTCTAAAATTATTGTCACAGATTAATGAAATAACCCCAGTTTGACCACTCAAATCAGCATTTGGTAAAGACTCTAGTGTAAGATGTTCTCTGTTTTACATGTATTTTTAATAAAGTGGGTCTATGTCTATTCTTACTTGCTCAAGCATAAACCAGGAGTGCTTCCATTAATGTCAGTATAGTTGTATCAATTCAAAATTGTCATGACAGCAGACTCCTTCGTGGAAGTCATAGAGCCAGCAGAGTGCATCTAGCATCAGGCTGCAGATGTGATTTTTAAAGAGGTGAGTTGTTACATAAAAAGATTCATCCTTGTTTCAAAGGATGACCTGATAGACCTTGTGAGTCAGAAGAGGTGAGAAAACACCAGTAATCTGACAAGAGAAGAGAGGATTAAATCATACTTCATACAAGGAAGAGTGAACATGTAGAGGCTGAAAGCAAAGGAGTGTTTTTGGCCACTGCACATGGCTAAGAAGTTTTTTTAGCTCAGATATTTGTCCATGCAGTTTGGTGCTCAAAATAAACTGTTCAAAAAGCATCAGTATCATTCCAAAGGCTAGGAGTAAGGCTGATACAAATGTTGTGATCAAGTTACCAGCACTAGGCTGCTTTCTTTTTTTTTTTTTTTTTTTTAAGTGGTTAAACAGATGCACACACATGCGCATACATACATATACACAGAATATCTATGACCTCTTGGGACATGTACAAAAGCCTGACAAGGAAATAACTTTTCCTTTGAGCAATGACTTGTACTGAATACCTTTATGAAGCATCAAACAGCATTTCCTCACGCAGCTGAGAAAGGATTAATTCAAATACTTGTATGTGCCAGAAGTTTAAAATCATATTCTTTAGATGAAACACCATTCCTCACAGAAAATCGTATTTTAAAATGGCATACAAAACCACACTGAGGTTAATACATGCTAATAATCTACAGCTTTGTTCTTCATTGAGCAGTGAGACAGAGAAAGCAGCGGAGAGCAGATGAACAAGGGATGAAAATTTTTGAGCAACGCAGCGGAAGCAGGAGGTGCACGGGGGGCCCCGCTTCCCTCTGCACTGCAGCCCCTTTCTGTGGTAGCATTTCAGCTCTATGCAGCACGCACCCCTTTCTGTGAATGGCTTCCACTTTGCTCAGACACTTTGCTATTCCACTGATGCTGTAAGATAATTACCCTCTTTAGCTGCAATAACGTTCATGTATATTCCACTGTCTCTTACCAAGGAGCAGCAGTAGGACACATGGCTACCCCTTGCACTCTTTTGGTCAGAGGGTGATGTGATAGTAGGAGAAGAGCTATCACACATAAGCTTCTTTTCCTGAAGATCTGTGTGTTTTGCAGGTCCTCATGATATTTCATTTATCTCTTTGTTCCCTCACATCTCTCAGGAGGGAAGCAAACTTTGAGAGTGCCTCAAGCTGAACTTCTCAATCTTCCTTGGCTATGCTTTCCTTACTTAAATTACATAATGTTTATTGCTGAAAACCAAAATGTGTTAACATAAGGAAAGCGATATAAGTCCATAAAAAACCTGTGTCTCTTTTTCTCTGGTTTACTGTAGGACTCCTACTGTGAAATTAAAGAGCTACAGTCTGACATAAATATAACTAGGTTTGAAATTACAGTTACAGTCAAATCAAATTTAATTTATCCTATATTGTGAATTAAATAACTTACTGAAAAATTTGAATTGAATTTCCCTTCATTTCCTGTTCAGATACACGGACACCTTGGTACTCATGAAAGAAGGGGAATTCTTGGGGGAAAAAAATGCAGTTTTTGATATCCATATGCAAAAGAATATTGTGAATCAAATTGTATCAACTGTGAAAATCACAGGTTTCCATCAGCTGTGGAAATAAATTCTCTCAAGGGTGAACAAAAGGCATTCAATCTCATTATATCTCTAAAGATGAAGAACACAGAAAGATAGGTGAGGCTTGAGGATGCCTGCCAACCTTGCCTACATTCAATTCTACATTATATTCTTATTCACTGAGTGTGATTACATAAACATTGCTGTCCGGAGCCTGTTCCAATTTCAATGTATATACTTGGATGTGAAATACGATGGGAGCAATTTCAGAACACGCATGTATTCATCATGATCAACTGATACTAGAGGTCATCTATTCTTATGCCACTCAAAGTTGAAGCTATTATCACTGTGCAGCTGGTCTAGGTCCAATACTGCAGAGCATTCCTAATGAACAAGAGGATCATTGCAAAACTAGGGCTTGAAGAAATAATATGTGAAGTCTGCTGATCCTCTAGTAAGGGAGCTGGAGAGGCACTTTTCTCAACTAGCAGTATTAAAAGAAGTGTTGTGAGAGGGCCCGAAGGCCAAGTCATATATTTTAGGAAAGGTGTCCCCAGTTCATCCTCTTCTGTTGACTGAAGGAAGTTCTTTCTGATAGGGTGTTAATATTAATATGTATCTTTCAGTTGTTTCTGCTTTTAATTAATTAATTCAAAGAGCAGCAAAGTCCAAAATCAGTCTCAGTGAAAGTATCATATCTTGACCTTTTTCCAAGAGAGATCAAGTTTTTTTACCTCTACAGCCAATTTTTATGCTCTTGTCCAAAATCTTCAATGCAGAG
Source organism: Columba livia (assembly GCF_036013475.1). Lineage (NCBI taxonomy): Eukaryota > Metazoa > Chordata > Aves > Columbiformes > Columbidae > Columba > Columba livia. Next base: position 115,910,310 of record NC_088603.1, on the reverse strand, counting down.
TTAATGCAGATGAGCAAGCCCTACCCCAAAGTACTCAAATATTTTCTGAAGTTGAATTTGATTAGAACACATTAACCTGTAGTTAAGGAAGGAGGTTCCTGTTCCCAGAGGATTTTCCTTCACTTGGGAGTAGAATGAGTGCCAAGCAACGTACCATGGTGAAGTAGGCTGCATTATGTTTCACTGTGTGATAAGGTACATAAACCAAACAGTTTAAGAGCGAAATAAGCATTTTGCCTACTCACTTCTATGCATTATAGTCATAATCACAACTGTGTCATTTTTACAGTTTCTAATGCCTTTCTACATGATACCTAATGATAGATATTTGTTTAGCAATATCCTTTGTCTTTTAAACCAAAGGAACATTAGTTTTCCTGCTCTCCCAGTCTTAAGTCAAGATGGCATAGAAGTGTGAAAAGTTCTACCATTTAGCAGACAAAGAAATACCAAGACCAAATTTCAAAGTACATGCTGAATATTTTTAGGATTAGACAAAAATATTGTGTTGATTAGAAGTACGGTAAAGGCTTGAAACGCTTTACAAAGATCTGTGTGGATTCTCTGTAATGTGAGCTTTTAAAATGAAAACAGAACATTTTCTGAAAAACGCTGTTTCCTTTCAGAGGTTATTTACTTTATTTTCTGTGAGTATTACTAGGAGAAGTTCTATGACCTCCATTGCTCAAGAGGCCCTAATGGTGTCTTTGGGTCAAAAATCTTACAAACCTGTAAATAAAACCAGGAGACCTCTAGGAGTACCTAGTTATTTGTGAGTCATTACTCCGCAACTAACTTGCCTGTTCCTGCCAAAGTCTTGCTGCCAGCTATTACTTAATCACATACACACACAAAAGTAAAAAAAAAAAAAAAGAACCTACATAGCATGTTGATGTGTCACAGGCTCTACAACATGAATTGGTGAGGTTCCTTCAGTTTCAGCTTTACATATGATGCTAAATGGATACATTTAGGGTGATTACAAATCTTTTCTTACTTTTTATGCTTAACTGACTTAGTCCAGTTTTGCTGTGAAGCTTGAGTCTTGATCAATTTCTCAGTGCCCAACTGGTTGCTTTTAATAACACAGAACTTTCTGAAATAACTGTACACTTTTTACAAATAACTAATACAAAATAAGGAACTTGACTCAAGTGAAGCTTTCCATACATGCTGCTTAATCTAGACACCTTAAGGCTTTCCAAACAAGTAATCTGGTACTAGTGGAGGATTGATGAAGAAGGTGCTACTTTTTTGCTAAAGATAATAAGTGAAGCTCTAAAATTGCAGAAGCATTTACTGGATTTCTTGATTGTAAAACAGGCAAAGGCAAAATCAAATTCATTAAACAGGGTACTACATCCGCTACATGCCTGTTGCTAGTTTAGAGATTTGTAAAGGTGTTAGAAAACCTCTTTGATTTCCCTTTTCTAGTTTAGACATTCTTAGATGCAGTTAATACTGCATCTGTGTATTCCATTATGAACACTGAAATATGCACTGAACAGATAAGAGATTTATAGAACTCTACAGCAAAGGATGTTAGAAATGCTAAAAATTTGTGTGGCTTCAAGAGGAAACTGGACAAATATGTGCCAGAGAATCTCTAGATAATTACCAAATATTACCATACACAAAAAAGGAAGATACCTAGGGTGGAATTTTTGTAGACTGGGAGAGCATGAGGGGAAAGTATCATGTAGGCTTAGCCTGCCTTTTCTCTGCCTTAGGTATTTCCTATCAGGAACAGGAACATCGGCCAGAGTGACAGGATCTAGTTGGACTACTCTGAGCATCACCATCTTTCAAAAGTGCTTAGCAAGGCCTTGCAGGATCTTTAAGGCCTCTTTCTTTCATAACTATGACCACTTTTGTTGCAGAGGTATATAACTACAGTAAGTCACTGAAGAAAGAATTCAGTTGAAATATTTTCTTAGCATTCTTGCCTTTGAAATACACAAAAAGAAGGCACATCATACTCTTCCCAGAATCATCTTTTTTTTCTTTCAGATTCTCTATATCCATAAATTCTTAGAGACAAAAACATCTCATTCAAACTAAGGAGCCTTCTTGGAAGAGTAAATGGCCTCTTGAGGAGTATATTAATCATTCTCCAGGTGACTAGGTAAGGCCATCTCTCATCTTGCAGATAAAGCAGTCCTCGCTGACAATTCCAGCCACACAAAGGTACAATTTTTCCGTGACAAAATATTCAGGCACAAAAATCACCATTCTGACAGAATATGATAGAAATATAATATCTGGGGCCTAATTAATCAAAATAGAGACATTTTTGGTCATGGAAGTATTCCACGTGGCTCTCCAGAGAGAAAAGTAGTTTATGAGATCTGACAGTTTCAGAAACTGTATGTTTTCTTCTTCATTGATATAAATAATAATGAAGAAAAGATATTCAGGTTTGATAACCACCCTTTGATATGTGTTGATGAAAATGATGCAGGACAACCTAGACAGATGCATGTTCCTTCTTTCTCAGTGGCAAGAAAAAACAGTTTTACTACACAGCACAACGTTTTGCCCTACCATGTGCTTCTTGACTGAATTTTGCAAAGTGAATTGATGGCATACAGAAAATAGTTCATAAACTTGTGCATATTGCTACATATGTCAGAAAGCTTTAAAAGCAACCAAAAAGCAACCAACAAACCAACCAACCAAGAAAGGCTAAGACTACCACTATTCAGACTACTACCGCACTGCAGTATATTTGGGCATTAAAAGGTGATTTTGGGAAACATCAACATTTTGCTGTCAACTAGAATCTTATCTTCATTAGGCTACCAAAGGTAATGAAAAAAAAAAAACACAAAACAAACAAAAAAAAGAAGTAGTGTCAAAGTTCTGATTTGATTAAACAAGCAGTGGCCTCTATTATGCTATAAGAACAATCACAATATTGTCTTTATGTAGATCCTTCAGCTCTGAAAAGGCTAAAGGAGGTTTACTGATATTGGCAATGGAGGCATCCTAAGTCTCTTTGCTATTTACAGAAGACTCCTACCACGGACAATTCTCATCATGCTTGTTTACATGAAGAATACTTACCTAAAGATATTTCCTGTCTGTTTGAATAAATATGTACACTTGCAAGTAGCTTTACATGTGTGAGTAGTCTCGTGTGATTTCAGTAGGGCTATTGACATTCTTGTGAAATGAGAGCAATCTTTTGTAGGCTGTGAAAAATCTATATCCTTTCTACCTATTTCTCAGCTTGATAAAACTCCTCCTATGCACTCTAGTGTCTGAGCAAGCTCTGAAACTATCCAATATAGCCATATAGACATAAATTTATACCCATGAAAGCAACCTAGAAAATATAGATGGAATGCCTTTGGTTTAGAAAATCTAGTTTTGCGTTTTTTTCTATTGTGCAGCTGATTGCTTATTATTACAAATGTCAGCAGTAAACCAATATTCAAATATGTAATTTACTGGTATTTATCATATGAAAGAAAACTCTTTTTTTTTTTTTTTCATGTTGTCATATACTTTGAACAAGAAAACAATTTGTAGTGACTGCATTGTAATTCCATGGAAAAATGTTCTTTGCCTCTGTACATTCCTGAATCTGCCAGCAATTAGATAGATTTTTGAATAGAAGATAAAACAGGCACTGCCATTCCACAGCAAATTCAAACAAGGCATGCATTGCTGAAATAACTGAAAAGAATCTATGAAGTGTATTGTTAAAGATGTTAAGAATAAAATATATTCAACAAATTATTTCATCTTTCATAGAGCAACTTGAGGTCTGCCTTCCAGATGTACAGGATGCATTTTCTCATGCAGGAAAAAATAAATTATTTCAAAAGAACACATAAGGAAAGCTATTCTGTTGTATTCATATACATATAGAATTCAAGAGTTTTAAATCATTAAGTTCCTTGTAATTTTGATTCATTTTTCTTTAACTGATATTAGGAAATACTATATCTGAGTTTTTTACATTTATAGCAACAACTGGATATGTACTGGCATTTGAATGCCAGACTATAGACTCTACAGTTTTAGCAGTTTCACTAGCTCTTTAAAGAATAAAAAGAAGGAATATAAACCTCCCTCTGCTGGAGCAACAGAAAACAGCTACCTGGTTACTTAAACTGAATCTTCAGATTTGGCTAGATATTAAACTAAACAGAGTAAGGCCCTACTTGTTACTGAAAATTAATCAAAATACGTAAAGTATTCAGAGGATTATTTCTTTTCATTTGAATGAATTCTAAGGACATCTTATTTTGTCCTCAGATTTTTTTCATTTTTTTCCAAGACCATACCTTCCAAAGATAAAAGAATGCAGAAAAAAAACAAACCAAAACAAACCAAAACCAAAACAAACAAAACAAAAATACCGGCAACTTTAGAAAATGTAGGATAATAAGACAAACTCCTGCTAGTTTCATTCATTACCTGTGATTGTAGCAGGATTCTTTGAGCAATACTTCTGTATTCTTCTCATCCACTGTCTTCACAATTTCGTACACCTTGATGACATCCTCATCCTCCAAACTGATGATTCCCAACATTTTAGCCCTTCTTCATGTGTGTGTCCTCCACCCCTCTAGCTATTTTATCTGCTTTACTCTCTATGTTCCCTAACTCTGCTACAGACTTCTGAAATACAAGCACCAGAACAACACACAGTACTCAGGATGTAGCAGGTACCTTCTCTCTTGCTCTCAGTGATCTTCCCGATGCTGCCCAACATTTGGATATTTTGGCTGCCAATGGACATTTGGATGATGGTTTTGGAGAAACGTAAATGAGGACTCCAAGTTGTCCTTCTTATGATGCAACCATCTGTAGACGGGAAAAGATTAATCATGTAGACAATGTCTTTTCAGGAATGTCTCATGCTTTTAGCTACTCAGACAAAGTCAGGGTGGTACTAAAGCACGAAAGTTGTATGTACCAATTCGATTTTCTATTTATTTTAAAGTTGTTTTGTAGAGAGTTCTAAACCTCCAAAGTGACTGAAAAAATTGGTGCATTTTAAAATATCAGGATATAAAACCATACTATTAAAAATATAAAAGCTTCTGAAGCTAAATTTTATGATTCTACTAAGAAAATTAATCCCAAAAAGATGAGCACTGAAGCTCAAAAAGGAAATTAAAATGTCATGTTTTGTTTAATCAGCTTATTTTCTTTGAGATTCTATTTCTTACAAATGGTGATTCAATATTATTGCTAATACTCAAAACAAAAGCTTATATTTTAATTCTTAAGAATTCTACGCTTTATTATTTAAGAAGAATTAAGAGTCTCAACTATGTATTTTCTTTAAAATAGGAAGAAGTCCAGGAAATCAAGCATTAATTGGCGTATTTGGAGAAGTACCTTGCATCATGTAGATGTGGATAGTGCACCTTTTAGCCAGTGAATCATGCAATAGCATATTTCTTGGTGTTGAGTTTGAAGACTATTATTGTCCCAAGACATATCAAATAATTGAATATATCGATAAGAAGAAAAGTTCACACTGTAATGTAATCTACTCAGTGATTAAGTGCCAATGGAAGGGAAAGATCATGATATGATTGTAGTCCTGGGACTACTTCCATGACATGGAAGTGATATGCATTTGTTTCAGGATGTGTAAAAGTAAGTGATGAAATAAACAATATTCAAGAGAGTATGATTATTCTCGAAGAATAACTCTGTGAAAAGTTTAGTGCCTCCAGAGGTCTGGTATACTGTCTAGAATGGATCCTGAAAGTGGTTTGTTCCCCTCAACACTGATGGCCAAGCTTTTTTTCATTCTAATTGGCAGAGAAATTTGGGGTAGCAGAGAGCAGATTTCCTTGCAGATGCACAACACATTTACATTGTATAAGTAGCATTAGGGAAATTCTCAAATTCTTTCTTCTAAAAGTAATAACTGTTGGTCTCCCATTGGTATCTGACCATAATTCTCCAGAAGTTATGCCACAGGACTCCTTTTAAAACCTTGCATCTGACACTGTTTCTTTAAATCACAGTCATGTGATACAGTATGTAAGAGTTTTATGATGGCATAGTTTTATTGAGGTAATTTGATAAAATTCAACCTGCCAGAAGCACTAATAAAAGGAAACATCCCTTTCGGATTTGCTGCCTTGAATAACCTTTGCTACAAAATCCAAAACACACCCTGCATTAATGTGAGCTAATTATTGCATCTGAATAAGTACATAATATACCATGGTACATTTTTGATGACACAAGTCAGTGCCATTTTGCCCAAGACAACTGCTAATGGTGACTCATAGTAAATTACGATTAGAAAGCTTTGTTATGTCATGACTCTTGCAGTATTTCTGATCTGTGGATTCCAGAAAGGAGCAGTGAACCATATACTCTGCAACACTCCATTTCTTTTTCGTACAGTCAGGCAAGCCACTTAGTTTATTTAGCAGAATTTTGTATATGTAAGGAAAATTGTGTTGCAGTTAACGTATTTGTACATCCATGTTGAGCTACCAGTCATCAACACCAGAAGAGAGTTTTGTTAAAAGAAAGTATACAACCTGATAAAAACATCTGTCTAAAAAGGAACATATCAAATTAAAAATTTGAAGAATTTTTTCCTGAAAGAGATTTGCATGCTTTCAAATTCAATAATGTAGCCCAGTTATTGAGGTTCACACTTGGTATAAATTTAACTTTTTAAAGTAAATAATTTGAACAACTTACTAACAAAGTTGTTTCATTCTTTTTCAGCAGCAGGCTTTAATGAGAGGTGGGTAGCTTTTTAAAAGAAATACAAGGCCCGACCAGAAGTCAGGAAACTATAAAGGCTAGTACTCTATTATTGAATGCATAATGGAGGTCCCACTTTATTATGTCTTATCTGAATTTAGGGAAGAAACAAACAAACAAACAAACAAACTACATTTAAGTAGATATTTTTGTGGGTTCAGTTTTGGAAACTGCAAAGCTTAAAAGTTATCTAAAATTAACCTTTCTAAGGAAATAGATCTTAATAAAGGAAGCAAGTAGTAAAATAATAAATAACAATTAAACAAGTTTTTTAACCAAAAAAAAACTTGTCTGTATTCTGCTAACTAGTTTTCAACAGCTCACATTAAGATTTCCCTGGGATACAGTTGTAGCTGGAAGAGTCTCACAGAATCACAGAATCACAGAGGCACTCTGGCTTGCCTCTCAGCTGGCAAAAAGCAAATGGAAGATACAGTCACCCAGCATGTCCAAGGAACACGCAGTCTACCGCCAGGACTGGGAATGATGGTTAGCTTTCTAGTTTTTGAGGTTGTTGTTAAATTCATAGTAACCATTGTGCTTTTTAGATTTCAGTTTTCCCACAAAAAACAAAGCAGGGAGTTGAAATTTTGCATCAATCACATCTTGACTGTAATACATTAGGGATTATTGAAATGGGATTTATAGATTTACAGGGGTTTGGGATGAGAAGAATCATTTGGGGTCTTTAAGTAATGCTTCTCAATCTTGAGGAAACAGTGTATGTTTCTATTCAGAAGCTATGGAGAAAGGATAAGAAGGTAAGAGATTTACCTGACCTTTTGTTAAGAATACTGCAGTTTTTCCTGATGCTTTGCATAAGACTTTAATTTAATGTTGTTAAGAGAAACAACTAACAATATGCATACTGTGCTTCTCATAGACACACAGCAATAAAACCAGCAGGGAGTGGGGCTTCTTAAAATATTGTTATTTTGCAAGACAGTTGGAGTGCAATTGAATTTAAGACAAATCCTTTACATAAGTAAATACACCACCATATGTACATACTGTTAAAAGAGACATGTTTTATTTTGCATCAAGTGTACCCTTTAAATTTCTCAAAATAAAAGACCTTCAGTGCCAAACTTTGGGCTTTATCTGGCATGTTGTGGACTTGCATTCCTTAATGTTTCAACACATTTGTTACTTAGACTGAAATGTTCTTCTGGCTGTTTGAGATTAAAGTTTTGGATTTGAGAGAAGGGGCTTTCAACACCAAGTGGAAGAAGCTTAAGTTACTGCCATGTTAGCAGAAAAGATGGGGTTTCTATCTGTAGAGCAATGCTTGTTTGTTAGAAAGAAACTTCCAGAATTAATCGGCTATCAGTTTGGGAGGGGGTGTGGAGGGTGGAATGGTGTTCGGGTTTTTGCTGGGGAGGTTTGGGAGCAGGGAGGTGTGTTTTTTCTTTGCAATTGTTTTCTTGCTTGTTTTGATTTGTTGTGTTTTTATTTACTAGACCTTAGTTCTTGATATTGTGAAATCCTAAACTACCAGTGATGAAAGATTTCAAGTCATTTAGTTATATAGTTATAGATACGTTTATATTTACTTTTTAAAAATCTGTTTTCTTGATGTTTAATACTGTCTCCTGATTTCAATATAAAAACATTTGTAGTGAAATACAATTACTGCTTCCTCTTTCTCATACCACTATTGTATTCTGGCTCCAGTTTGCCAGCTGTAGTGGTTTCAGTGGCAAGAAGCTCAGATAAACAGTGTCATTTGTATTGCCAACACAAGTACCAGTTCCGGGACAGATCATCACAACTGGTAATCTCTTCTTTCAGAAATCTCAGCCCACGCAGTAACATCTAGTGAGAAACTCTGCCTCCGGACCTGAATCTAATCAGGGACCAAGCTAGAGAACAAATTATCCTGCTGCTCACACAGCTATTTCTAAATGCAGAACCTTACATGACAAAACCAGCTACAAACCAACATATTTTTCAAAGTCTGATCACACGCTAAGGAAAATGACTTGGAGGAATATGTAGAAAAGCCTTGTTGCTGCTTGTTATTGTACTGTAAGCACTAAATCTTGTTGCAAGGATTATGTACTGTAGGAAATGTCAAACTGTGAAAACGCCTAGGAACCAAATGAGAAAATACTCGTGTAGTGTAAGGGACATTCCAATAGTGAGAATGACGTCTCTATTTTCCAGGCTGGAGACATGTATTCGTATTTCATAGACTTTTTTTTGTTCTCTTAGACTCTCATAGTCTCTGTAACAGCATTTTGTGTGTGATATGGTTGTTTTGAGGATTCCAGACTTTGATCAGTCTGTGGCACTGTGACATGCTATTGTCTTTTAGCACTGGTGGGAATTAAGGGCCGTATGAATCATAACTATAATGAAACTCCTTTTTCCTCTGGCTTATACAATATCTATAATTACCGCATCCTCATCTTTCTGCCCGTTAATTGGCTTCCACTGGAAGTGGAATGTTCTGTCAAGTGAAGGCCCACTGCGTTCATGTTTAAAATTTTAAATTCAAATCAATCTTTAGTATGCTGTTACCAATGTCCAAGTTTACAGTTCCTTTTCATGGAAATTTTTTCCTAAGCAATAGATTATCCAGGATATCCCATCTGTCTGGTCATTAAATTTTGAAAAGCAGACAAATATGAAGAAATCTCATTTACATAGATATACATCCATAATTTATACACATATATATGTGAGGATATTTATATGATTACATAATATGTGGATTTCCTAATATGAACTGTCATCTGTTTGCTCAACTATATCATTGATAATGCAAATTGAATTTGAACCTTCTGGGCTATATAGATAATTATTCCATTTCAACATCAAAAATATCAGGACAGAAGGTATTTTCTGACTTCTATAATGATTATGCCTAAGCTGAAGTAATTTTATTAAAAGTCATTTAAGTAAAAACCCAGAATGTGAGTTTTATCATTTAGACTCTTATTTAAAATTTAGATAATAACAATTCAAAGGAAAGGATAAACTGCCATATCAGAGTCCTAAAATTATTTTTATTCAGGGGAGAATTTTCTGACCTGGAGGGTAAAATCTAGAGGACACTATGAAAGCCTGTAAAGGAAAAAAAAAAAAAAAAAAAGCATTCTGGTAAAGATACATTTCCTACTTCTTGTAACATTCATAGAAATGACATATAACTAGAAAGGAAGAAAATCCTAGTAAGGCATTTCAAGTGCTCCAAAGAAAAATTTTCTTGATTTCCAATTTCTTGTATTTTTCATCTTATATGCCCTGACTGTTATTTTTTAAACTTTATTGTAGTCTCTAGTTTGACATTTATGAAGAATGTGAAGATTTTGAAGTGGACAAAAACCCAGATTCACAGATAGAGGCATAAATATTCCCAATAATATTTTTTCATCAAATTTCCTTCACTTTCTCTGTATTCTAATCACATATCAGAATGTCACACTTATGATAGACAATAGGCATCACATGAAATTAAAATTTTAATAACATTATAAGGCATACTTTGCACTGTGCTTAAACAAAGAGAAACCCATATTAACCAAATTTTTAAAAAATCATTGTTTTGAGGAAGGGTACTATTTCCAAGCACAATAATTATCTTGATAAGAAAAAATACTGTATGCAAGAATATGATAAGAAAATGCGAATGATGAGTAGCAGAAGCAGTAACAGTAGCAGTAGCAGCAGTGGTAGTAGTAGCTCTAAATGATAATTTGATTAGCCAACAGCCACACATAAAAATAAATAAATAAATAAATAGGAGGTGAAAAAGTAATAAGTAGATTTGCAAGTGAAGCACTAGATGATTCCCTTATGGAACAGTCCCTTAGGATTTCTAAGTAGTCAATAGTACTGGCGACAGTCAAGTCTCGTTTGTAGATGACTTGAGTCAGCACCCGTTCCCTAAAGGCTCCTCTGTTGTCTTCTTGCAGGCTGCTCAGCGGATGCAGACTTGGGAACGCCATCAGGCAAACAGCTGCCTGTCGACTCTTACAAGCTGAAGGTGGGTGTCTGTGCACCAGCTCCTGTCTCACACTCTCTCCTTTGCTGTGTGCACTGAGATGTTGCTCTCTCTGTCACTCCGCATGCCAGCCATCCTGTGACAGGGTCCATCTGGCATATGGGTCACTTACTGGAAGAGGAATGTGGGGTTGCATCTAGGAGTTTGCTACCTAATGGGAGAGCACCATCCGAAGACTCTTGGAAAAGGTGAAGACAACGACAGCTCAGACCTAACACGTAACCTACCTGAGTTTCACCTCTCATTATATTGCCCAGTGCTTGGGTCTTAAAGGTTGAGAGAAGAGAAATTAGGATATCTTGAACAAGTGCACTGCAGCCAGTTTCTATGAGAAGTACTGAAGTGAGAAGACACCGTACTTCCGTAATTTAAGTAGCATGTTCAAATATTTCCATGAAGCAACTTGCAGAGTACCAGTTTAATGCCTTCAAACTTTGTTTTTAATTGATGATACCATTTTATACTGTGGTGGTACTCCTGCTTTTTCCTATATAATGTTACAATGTGATTTATTTGGTTTTGCTTTCTGTATTGGGCCTCAGACCGTACAAAATACATACAAAATCAGGACACGTGTTTTTTACAATGATTGCAACCTATAAAACTGGACATTTTTGGACTCTTTTGGAGGCAGAACTTGAGTTCTAATCAAGTCTCATGACTGAATGTCTGTGAGATTTATTCATGGGTATTCACATATCTGGGTTACTGTTACTTTTGTCAGTATTGTCTGTTTACAACAGAAGCTCTCAGGAAGAATGACAATATCTCTGATTCAAATCTCCTTGACTCTAATAGATTCCATCTGGAGGGACTACAAGCTTGTAAAAGCTTTAGTACAATTGGGAGGGCCCTTTGTGTGGGTACTTTAATGTAGCCTTCTGAAATCTTTAAACATTTCCAAGACAGGCCTCTATCCCATTCACTTTCAAATGAGTTATTCATTTCAATGAGATTACTTCAAGTCTAGCAGCATCTTTTGCATGACAAAAACTAAACCAGAAATCCAGATAGGATCCACATCACGAAACAGCATAATATTTGGTCTAATGATTAGGCTAAGAGCCAGAAAGTTGGTTGTGCAAGCTCAGAGGCAATGAGCTCTCACTCTTCAGCATCTCACTTCTTACACTGATTTACAGCAATGATTCTGTGATTTTGCAGCCTTTGATTTTCAGGATTGCCATTAAATTGATCTTTGAAGTTGGGCAACAATTCCGCTTAGTTTACCACAGATGAAGTTATTGCATGTGCAACCTTACTTCTACATATCCTAGATCCTGATTAAAACATTAACTCCATAACCACACTGTTCTTTCATACACTATAGCTCTATAAAACTGAGTTTCTTATCTTAGGACACTAAATAACCTGAGAGATACTTAACCCTCCTCAGTTGCTTGAGGGTTTGATTACTTACTGCATCACAGTAATGATCAAATCCAAGACAAGAAAATCTAAAAGCAGGGAAACTATGCAAAGACAGCACTGTAACAATGTAAAGATACTAAAACTAGTTCTTACTCTCTGAAGTAAGAACTGAGAATTTTTGCTGTGATAAATAAATAGAAATATCTGTAATCCAAGATACCTGAATAGCCTTATTCAGACCTATAATTTTTTAACTCACATATCTGATGATTACTTTTAAAGAGTTATTTTCTTAAATAGAGTGTTATGATTCTCAAAAGAATTTTTGATTAAGTACTTCCCACCTGGTTTTATTTTTTTTCTTATAACTAGCAGGTTGCATTCTATCTGTATTTCAAGTGAGCTCTTCAGATTTAGAAGTGTCAGAATTTAAATGAAGTCATTCATTTCTGTTTTCTTCTCTCCAACAGCACAAATAGGTATTCGGTGTCAATGTATCTGGATGAAAAGATCTTCATAAGCAGTAGTGAAACCCAGCTGAGCTGAAAGAGATTGGAGTTGCAGGGGAAATCACATCAGTTCAGAACACCTAGGGTTTGCAAAGTACAGCCACCTCTACATACCTCTGCAGTCCTGACTTCTGATCTTTCAAGCCAGTAACCTTCTCAGTGTACACTGTGGCTTCTATCCAGCTCTCTTCTGCAAAGATAAGTGGTGTGTGAGCAGAGGGATTGGCATGCATGCTGGTATTAAGAGGATATGGAGCTGGGTCTTGTCCAGGGTGTATACCCAGTTCAGGTTCTCAGCCTTTTGGAGCCAAAGTCAAGAGACTAAGTAACCAGTTCCTGAATACTTATGTTGTTTGTTCATGACACACTAGATCCCAAGCATGTACCAAGGACTTTTTCAGTCATGGTGTCTCCCTGCAACAGAAAGGGTTGGTAAAACTACAAGACTGAATGAGAGACTACTAATCTTGCAGATTGCAGCCCAGCATAGAAAACATTGTCATGAAATGCCCAGTCCATCTTTAGCTGTATTATACCTATCAGGTTTGTTCTGTGAAGTTATGATGGTTAGGTTTAAAAATGTGTATTTATATATGCTGTGGATTATGCATCTTGACTAACATTTGATAATGTTAAAAAACAGTGTCTGCCTGTAATACTATAGCTTCACTGACTCCACACCCAGTCATAAACTAAAAGCTATTCTGGCTACCATTAAACACCAGCTCGGTTTGACTGGTGTGTTCCAGTAATTGGCTTTCTGAAATCTCTAAGAAACAGTACTATCAATGTTTTATATAGAATTACCACAACTCCAAAAATTTCAGGAACCATAGCTTCGACTTTTTGTCTTGGCAACCAGAACCGTATATTTCTGCCTTTCAAAGAAGTCACCAAAAGTGATATCTGTGTAAATGTTTTCTAGAGTTTAGGGAGAATTTAAGGAGTTGTCCTTGATAGAATAATTTTGTATGACTACTGAGATAAATGTGGTCTTTACTGCACCAAGAAGCATCACAAATATTGCCCTGTGTGGAGGAAGTGTTCAAGTAACATTTGGCGATATAGATAGACATACACATAAAAACACATATATAGATCCATATTCCAACTACATATATATATATATATATATAAATGTAGGATGCACACACAATGTGGTTTTGCAGAAAACATCTGTTACTGATTGTGGTTTGACTTGCTTCCACAAGGCATTAAGTTCCTTTATCATAACCATCTGTCATTTCTGCCGTGTACACTGAATTAATTACAGAATGTTAGACAGCTCATTTAAAACAAACCACAAACAAAATTATTATCTGGTGAGAGCAGTTTATGAATAATATGTGTATTCCTACTGTGAGGACAGTAGCCGCTGTTAAGATTCAGTCATTCAACTCCTCTCTGAACTTTTAGTCCTCTAATGTAAAAAAGCTCATGCAGTTATGAGCAAACCCCAAATCCTTCAGAATTGCAGAACCACACACAAATCAAAGTAAAGGGAAAATAAATTTAATCCTTAAACTTCATTTCTTCGTGCAACAGTGGGAGATAAAACCTTTGAATGGTGCTTTGATGACAAATTAACTTTTGGCATAAGTAGGAACTATCCTCTGAGTCAATAGAAAATACCATTTATGTTTGCTGATGTAGAGCCCTGGATTTACTTTAAATCTCCTTTTTTCAGCACAGGTACAGGAGGTTTGCTTTTAAAAAGCTTTCCTATCTTAAACCTCTGTATGTTTTAGGATGATTTGAAGTCTTCTTATTATCTCGATCAATGCTATAATATTGTGGGGTAAAGGGGCATATTGGCCCCTGTACAATGCTTTCTCATTCCAGTTTCATGCAAGATAAAATGGGAGCAAATACAAAAACTGTGACCTTCTCTTCTGTATGTGAGCATTCATGACTAACCTGCATAATAAATATTAGAAATGGCCAAGCTATTTTGTTAAGAAGGCATACCATCTTACATTAATTATTTCTGAGAGAGTACACAGTGGAAATATTTGGGTAAGTGCTTGCCAAGAGTCAGGGTTGAACAGTCTAACTCATTATTCTAATTGTGTTCTTTATTCCTTTGTTTTTATAGTCTGTACCAATTACAGAGACATTAGTAAGATTAGATGTCCCCAGTTGTGCCAATTATGTGACAATACATCCTGATTTTTGGTATGGGTATGGTTTCAGTTGAATAATATATCTGGTTATTCTTATCCTTCCACTTTTCAAGACAGCCTCTGACAGACTGTAAACATGTGGTTGGGCTACTTTATGCCTTCATTTGCTCTCTTGTAAAAGCTCTCCACCTTCCCACAAATTGCTAAACAATTACTTTGCTTATCATCTGCAATGTGCATTATAATTTCAACATTTTCAAACTGTTTTTTGCTGAAGATCATGGGTTCCTTTGATCTTTGAGATAAAAGTAAGTTTCTCAGTAAGTATGCCTTTACTGGCATCTTTCCAGCTGTCTTTTTGTGTTCTCTATAACCAAACAACTGCATCTCAACATTTTAAAATACGTAGCTGTCACTGTTTTAAATACTTGGTCCCATTTGCTCTTAATTATCACATATTTAAACTGAAAATTCTCTATTTCTACAGATGATATAGGCTTGTGTATCTTCTAATTAGGCAAACTAAATTCATTTTGACTACATAATGAACTAAAGCAAACAAAAAGAAAACTAAAGTTGGAAATAAGTGTACAGAAAAATATACTTTATGAATACATTAAGAACTTTTAATTTAATACTAGAAAGTTAGGAAATGTCATAATCGAAGTTGCCTATTCATTAAATGATTCATGATAGTCTTTAACCACATAACCTTACAGTACTTTTTGTGCAACTATAGGAAACACATGCCTTGAAGATATTATTCTGAATCATCTGTAGAAAAGGTCTGGTGCCGTGCAAGCTTATTTTGGGAAAAAAATAGTGTGACCATGTAATTAAAAATTGTATCATATAGTGTACCACAAAAGTACAAACCTAATTTAAAATCCTCCTTTCTGGAATGACTTTATAACCCTGACAGCTGTCATTAACAGCTTTATTCTGGTGTGTACTGTATTTAAGTCTCCTCTTTTCAAGACTGATATAAATTTCTGTCTTATAAAGTTCTATATGGATTACAGCAACAGTGTGAATCTTTATAACCATCTAAACTATGGCTTCTGATGGCACGTGTGTCATTGTCTGTGCAGGACATGATCAGATTTAGCCAAAAGGTGTCAGAAATATTTACTCAATAGAGAGGTATTCTACAAGAGCTAGAAGTTGAAAACCTGACTGACTCCACGTCTGTGTGTTGTGCAAGACTGAAAAGAACCTTCTTCCAGACAAGGCCAGTCACAGTACAGTCATGTGCATGTATGTGGAGCATATCGTCAGTTATAAAAAACAGTGCCAATGGACCCTTTTAATCAACAGGTCATTATCTGTGCATATAGTGAATATAATCTATATTAACTCTGTATCAATATAACCACCATGTCAGTGGGTTGTTGCTTCTGAGGAAATATTTGCATTTTTAACTGGGAGATAAGTAGTGAAGGTCTTCATTTAGAACTGATTTTATTTTTCATGTTCTATTTATTTATAATTCTGCTGAGAAATATACTACATAATGACTTTACATTTTGTTCTCAGAGAAATGTATTACAAGGCTGCATGCTGACATTTGTACAATTTTATGCCACATGGTACATACAGAATAGACTAGGGAAATTAGTCTGAGATTTATAAACAAAACTTCTTACACAAGTGACTCATTTCAGTTGAATGTGGATGGCCCTTAATGGGAACACATATGTTTATGCTAAATAACCTGTAATACCAACTGAGGTGGCACAGTTCTCTCTGCCATTAGGAAGATTGATTTTGCCTTGGAGTACCTCTGCTCAACAGAAGTACCCTTCAGGTAAGCTGAAAAAGTTATCAGGCATGTAGTGCAAATGAGCAGTAGAGATTCTGGAGATGGAGGGAAAATGTAGCATGTCACTGAAAACCATTTTCAGTTCCCTGAAATGTTAAAAGTTTTTGCATTAAATAAATAAATAATTTTTTAAAAATCAAAGAATCACAGAATGGTTTGGTATGGAAGGGACCTTAAAGATCAACAAGTTTCAATCCCCCTGCCATGGGCAGAGACACCTTCCACTAGACCAGGTTGCTCAAAGCCCCATCCAACCTGGTCTTGAACACTTTGAGTGATGGGGCATCCACAACTTCTCTGGGTAACCTGTTCCTTCTGTTCTAAATTTTTGAAATTGTTTTGACTTAAGCCAAAACGAAGTGGCAGAATAACGAAATGCTTCACAGGTCAGTCATTCCAATAGAGGAATTAACTTCTGTGGAGGAATTTTTTTTTAGTTTTCTCGAGGCATACAAACCATGTTTTTATCCTATTGTAAACAAAAAAAAAAAAAAATCTTTTTGCTCCTTGTTTTTCCAGCTATTCTCATGGAACAAAAAGGATTGGTGAGGGGAGGGAGGGAATAAAGAAGGGAAAGCTTGATTGAATCACACAATTGTTCCACAAATACACATAAAAATCTACTGTCCCAGGCCACTTAAGTCAAAACCCAATTAATAGCTCAAGATGGACTGTAAAGTCTACTTGTTATCAGAGTGATCTCAAAACTGAATCTGTGAGAGTCTACATAAACCATTTATTATGTGATGAATGGGATGATTGTTCGTTCAACACAAACACTGAATCCACTGACTGTTTTGAGAAGTAAAGAACAGGAGAACAAAGGTCCTCTAAGTAATCAGGAAGCAAACAATATAGGATGCTGAAGATAAGTTGTCAAAGGTTATAACAATAATAATACAACTTCATAATGTGTCAATGTAGTCTTTGAATGGTAGTGTAACATATTTCTTATGCTAATGACTGTAAAATGTTGACTGCTACTCATTAGAATGTCCTTGGCATGTCCATTTAGGACACAAACACATAGGACAAAGGCAACAGTTCCTAAATCAAGAATGGAGACTGTCTGTACACAGTAAAAAATAAACATAACAGAATGACAGATTTTTATTTTTTTTTAAATGTTGTCTGTTTGTATTAAAGGAGAACAATTCTTTCCAGACTTGGAGGTCTCCACACTTGCTGACATTTATTTATCTATTTATTTATTTAAATCAAAGTGTGTCTTTGGACATTAAACATACCTGCATCCATACTGTCTACAAGTTGCACATGCAAAGAAGATTTTTGGCTTCTGAATGGACAAAGTAGTCAGGAAATCATCCATAATTTTCTCTACAACACCACTGCTCTCCACTGTGTGCACCTCTTTGCTGAAGCACACAGTAGAGCTCTGACCTTTTGGAACTATTCAATGAACTGTTCACAAAATTGAATCTGTACATAACCACAGTATGTTCATTACATACAGTGCAAATACATGTAACCATAGTCAGTCATATAAGTAGCTGCCTGACATCTTCAATGAGTGAATACCATACAATTAATTTGCTATTATTTCTCATGGAGACTTTTCCTGTCATCTTCTAAAGTGATTACTCACATTTTTACACAGAACAAGATGAGATCTTTGGGCAGGAGTGTGACCCTTTCAACATGGAAGCTTCGTCTTGCACATATCTTTAGAGATTCAAGACACAAACAAGTTTTCAGAGCCTATCGGTGTATTGCATTGGAGACCACTGAGCAAGCTGGTATATCTACACAGCGAACTGGGGTGTTGAACATACATACTTTCCAAAACAGCGCAGCAGGATCAGCACAGTGCTACATCCCAGCTGAATAGACCTGCTTGTTAGCAGGGCTTATTAGTTCTCAGCAATCACAGGCATCTGTGTGTCTATACTTCTTGCAGCTCTGGCATTCAAACGTTTTCTGCTAGCTTGGGGGCCTCTGCACTGCAACTTGCTGTGGAGAGCAAAAGCACCAGTCTCTGTGCTACAGCCACAGAGCTCTCGTACACAGTCTGCAGAGCTCAAAAGGCAGAAGGACCTCACTCCTTCCAAGTTTATTTCCTCTGCCAACAAAAAGCAATTTAAAGAGCTCCATGATTAGTGAACTTCAAAGGCTCAGGTTAGCAAGTTACTGGTCCTCAAGTTACGTGCAAAACAGACAGTATTTTGCAGTGTATATTAGAAGTGCTGCCAATATCGAGATCTACACATAAGATGGTAATCTGCTAGACTATTATAACATCCTCTCCCTGTGAGAAAACTTTTCTCCATACACTGAGAAAATATTTGATAAAAATGTGCAGATATCTACCGTAAACAGCTCTACACTGATTGTGCCTAGAGGAAATTTTACCTTTAATAATTATCCTGTATATAAATTTAGTTCCAAAGCTCTACTTAGCATCAGAGAGGACCTGGGGTACTCCCATAATTTTTCTTCTACATGTATAAAATATGGATCTAATATAAAATGCATTAGAAAAGTCATATCTCCTGACTCTATATGGCTGACTTTTACTAATAAGTTAAATTTTTTTTACCCTTGGCACTTTTGGTTCAGCTTTTGAAAGATAACACGATGTACTTACTGTTATCATTGCTTAGTGTAAAAAACTTACTCTGCAATTTCAGAGGCAGCTATTGAACACATCAATTAATGTGCACATTTTATGCCTGTATATTTCTGAGTCCTTCCAGCTGATTTATTCAGGCTGTACTCTATGTATCTGCAAGGAAATTGTTTTTCAATAGAGACATGTACCCTGATTTCTTAAACAGATGCAGCACAAAGGGTGTGAGTTAACAAATAAGGAGCTTCAATACACAGTTGCCAGATGTGCAAGTATTTTCAAACACAACTGCTCCACTTTCACTCCTTGTTGGAAGATTATCTTAGAAATCTGCACTAGTAGGTATTAAAGAAATGTAGCACCTTTTATTCAGTATTTTTTTCTGTAAACATGGAGTAGGCCTAGACAGATACTGAAATATTCAACTTCTCTTGCTGCCTGAGTAGTTTCATGGATGCATAACCTAGACTCAAGAGCAGTAGGCTGTTTTTCTTCCTGAAAGCACTGGCTCTGAAAGATATCACTTGCAGGAGTAATGTAGAGAGAATGGGAAATGTGTTCTGCTTCAACTACCAGCTCTAATTCAGCTTTCTGGAGCTATTGCTTTGGTGCTGCACTGGGATGGCACTGGAGTGCTGAGCCCAAGTTCCCTTACTGCTAACAGTAGCCATTACCATGGCAAGCTTGTATTCAGTTTTACTCAAAAAGAGCATAATGAAATTGAACTGATGGTAGGTAATATGGAACATGTGAATGTTGATGAGCGAAGACTGCAAATTAGATATTTCTCAGCAAAAGGTGAATCTTCAAGACCACATTAACACTTATTCCAAAACTAGAATGAAACAAATTAAGGGAGTTCCTAAAAGTTTTTTGCAAAAACACAAATCCATTGTTCAAAGTGGCTATTCAACAGTTTTGTCAGAGGATATGACAGAAAAACCTGCACACTAAAATTATCATCTTCAGTTTCAGCAGAAAATACTCTAAACAGAATTAAGTATTTGAAAGATCTTTCAGTGGTTGAAAGTAAAAAAGATGTTGAAGCCAACATGGCAATTTTTTTTATTTCTCTAACTCTTATCTTGCTTAAAGCTCTTCTGATCTTCATTTATTGTATGGCCCTTTGGGCATCTGTGAAGCTCTATGATTTAAGTGACAGGCACACTAGCAGATCCAGAGGCAAGATCAAGGCACAAGGTGGTTCATAAATAAATGTAAGAAATGCAGCCTCTTGGGCCTGTGAGATTTGCAGCTACCAGTTTCTCATTTGGGAGCAAAGGTAAGTCTTAGCTTTCAGTAAATACGGAAAGTTAACATAACATCTCCTCTCAAAAATGTATGTACATAGCATAATGATGAAAATTAGCCTTAGTCAGAATGAGCCAATTATATGTCCCAGATATTCTACAGTCGAGTGTGAGTCCTGGACATTGGGCCTTTGATCCTTCAACAGCAACTGTGCTGTGCAGTGTACCAGCCTGCCCTCATTCCCCAGGCTTTTTCTGGTCCAGGAGCCCCTGCTCAGTGCTGACACAAGTGTTTATGCAGCCACAGAATGGATTGGATTGATGATCTAATTTATGGTAAATTACCTTTGCAAAAAATGTTTGAGCTCTTTTACAGCTGGATCAATTCCGCAGTTCAGTGCATGAACAGCTGGATGCAACTGTGGGTAGCATCAAACAGAAGGCAGTTTGATGGTGGGAAAAAGTGCTTGGGAAGAGGGTGGATATTAGCTTACACAGTCATGTCACCAAACAAGAATCTGCAACCTAGCAGAAGAGAAATGGAGCCTACAAAACATATAATAGGTTAAGATACTGCTGTGATAGAAAATGTGGTATAACATAATTTTATAAATTTTATTGTCTTAAACTAACTTCTAAAGTTGCAACTTTTGCTGTAAAACTTATAGCAATTTAGCATTAAGTTGGATTCAGTCATCAGCCATGATGACTACTGTCTATTATTTGTCAGGTAATAATGGCTTCTCAGCATCATTCAGTAAATACAAACTTCAACATATAAAATAAAATTAAGGTATTCTAGGACCTAAATATTTATCTTACTGTTTGTATTTGCTGAATAATGTTACATATAAACTGCAAAGAAAAGCAAAAAGGGATACAAAAATCTTCAGTGAGAGAAGGTGTTTATGGTACTTAAGTGGTAATGTGATAATTACCCATGCATAACCACTCAATTATAAATATGGAAATGCTTAATTAATTAATGTATTAAATTAATCATAACATAAAGATATCAAAGGCTACAATGGAGCGTTTAGCTAGAACTTTGAGGTTTCTGTACAGGTGCACTGTTCCTGGAAAAGTTTAAGGACAAATTATAACTGATGGTACCACAACTTCAGAAACTTCTGATATACTGGGTGTTTCAAAAAGATGGATCTAATTTGAAATCTTTGAAATAGGGTGCATCTTTTTGAAACACTCTGTAGAAGGACAATACTGAGGAATTTCTCACACTCCTGAGGTGCTTTATGTTTGTTCTGAGGGGAGATAGGATCTTGCCTTTTCCAGATTAGTTAAACACACAGGAAACACTTCTTTTTTTTTTTTTTCTTTCATATTCCCAGCTGTGGGAATACTGAAGTCCTCGGGGTCTTCAAGAGAGAAGCTAGGGTAAAAAACACTACATCATCTGTACCTCATGGTGGTTCTGCAGCAAGATCAGGGGAATGCTATGAATAACATATATAAACATTGTTTACATTGTTCCTTACAACTTAGGTGAAACTGAATGATTTCTGTTCTCAAAAAATCTGCAAATACTCATTTACATTTTTAAATCTATCACTGTGGCTGCACATTAGTGTCATTTGTATCTCTGCTGCTGTTCTAGCTAACAATTTTGTTGGCATGTTGGAAACTGAAAGCTTTAAGTAACCATTAGGGAAAATTATAAAAAATAACCTTTTTTTCTTACTTGTGTGCTTACCCTGACTATCTGATTCCATAAAAAGTATTCATTCATACAAAACTCCAAAACAGAAGCTGCAGTGAAAGATGTTGTTAGCAGCTTTTTCTGGTGAAAAAGTGCTAGATAAGGGTTGTATGTTGTGCTTAATTTGGTGAGTGATGTTCAAGCAGTGCTTACATGGGATTGATTCTCTAGGTTGAACAGGTTTCCTGAAGCACAACCAGGGCAAGACTGAAGTAAAAAAGCTGAGGCTGGAGAAAAAGGTTGGGAGGGTGCAATACTGCTCTCTTGATTTAATAGTTAATTACCATGCTGTAGTTACTATCGTGTTCCAGTAGTACTTACAACAGAGGCATGATTTTAGACCTCCAGCTGGCATCCAAATTGTTATAGAGCTACTCCAGTCAGCTTTTTATCTTCTGCAGTTACTTTGTGATACAGGCTCACTGTTTCACATGCTTTTATTTTCTATGCATTGTACAACTCTACTGTACAAAAATATACCATGCATTTAACACACTCTACCGTATAGTTTATACATCATACTATTACACACAGCACAAATTAATGGTAGGATAACAAAGTAATGGAAACACGCCCAAAAACATATTTATCTAAATATCAACTAGCACTGTATCTTAGTAGTATTCACAAGGCAAAGATGTTGAAATGCAAACCAGATGTTCAGAGATTGTCAGTGATTGTCCATTCACCTTTTAATGGAATTTAAAGAACTTGGCTATGGTGTATAGTAATTTAAAGTGGCCTGAGATTAATTTATAAGAAAAATCAATCACTCTCCCTATTCTTTATTACCCATTGGGTCAGCAGAAATGCTTTAAAATATTTTCTGCCTTAATAAAAGAGCACAAGATCTGTAACTTGACCTTTATGGTGCAGACATTGGAATATTAAAACTGCTTTCCTCTCTTGACCATAGTCATCCCAATGTTGTGATTCTTCAGGGAAAAAAAAATAAAGAAAAATATAGGAAAAAAAAAAAAAGGTGAGGTTCTAGTTGATAAATTACAAACTAAGGATAATGATTTACAAACAGGGTTTTTTTTTTCTATTCCTGAGGTTTACTTTAATTATACTTATTCCACAATGACTAACAAGTCTTCACTATTACAGTAAGTAAACAACTCAAAGGTATAAATACTAAAACTTGATTAAAAAATCTTGAGATTTGATGTATATTTAAGCTCTTAAATTATTCAGAAGCCTAAATCTTTTCCTGATACTGCATTTGAGACTCATTTTCCATGATGTGCAGTAAGATTTATGCCACTAATTGAGTAAGTCATATGTCAGAATAAGGCATGGTCCTTTAAGTCATGTAATTTCATTTATTATCGTAACAACTTATGAATTTCAGAAAAGATAACACTCCTTGTTAAAGTCAGAAATTGTCTGTATTAACAGTAGTAGCAGCAACCATTGTTATGACAGCAACTTTGTCAACTAGCTAATTGAGTATCATTTACAGTGTTGGTAACACTGAAATTTTGCAATTAGTTTTATGCTCACAGTCTGCTACTCTCACTTCAAAGCCTTCTGGGCCACCAAGCCAGGGCCAGGATATGCATAGTTGTGAATCTGCCCAAAGAGTCCTCTTTCCAAAGAAGATAACTGTGAGTTTCACTTTATACCTGTAGAGTTGAAAAGGAAAGAAAAGAGTAACAATCTTGTAGAAATAATTAATTTAATTTGGTTCCAAGACCTCAGAAAAGCACTATGAGCATGTGATTTTAATCATCCTACTGCTCTGGTGATAGGCAAGAGATGAAAGTCTAATCTGCTGTGTGACACTTCATAGAGCATTCCCATGCTGGTTTAATAACATCATTATCTATGATTACTGGAGCTCCAGCTATACATAGAGCATACTAACAGAATCCTAATATGACATTATAAATCAGGGCAGCTATTTGGAGAACCTGGGCTTTTTTTCTTCAGGAAGAAATGAGTTTATGTATGTGGTGATTGTGTATCAAATGGGTCCTGCAGAGAAACTGGGACCCCAAGAGGACCTGAGACAGTAAGGTATGGATAGGCAGTGACCTCAAGGAAGGATCTGTGGGAACACCTAAAGCAACAGTCCTACAGGATATAATCTTAGGGTCCATGGCAATCAGGTCACTGGACGCCGTTTGGTATCATCAACTGCCAGTCACATTTTTCTCTGTCAGGACCTTCATCTCTACTAGACCAGTAGAAGGATGGCACTTCATTAGGTCAAGCAGACCAGCTGAAAGTACATCAGTTGAACCCCCTAGCTGTAAATTTGAGCTAGAGGTTCCAGTTCTTCACAGAAATTGCATGCTGTTCATATAATGACATATACCAGTGACTGGCGTACATGAGGCAGGATGTCAAAGCTCTATAATTTTTCATGTTGAAAAGTAGCTCTTGAATTGTCAATATGATTACAATAAAAACCAAAAAGACAAATAATTGTCTACAGAAAAAAAAAAAAAAAAAAAAGATGAAGTTTATGGGTTACTTTTGTTTCTACATATTTGTGAAAACAAGTACAAATTCTCTGTCTATGGCTTTTTGGCCTACATGCAACTTCAGTGCTAGTCTTCAGGCATTTATACTTAAGTACTCACTAAACTGGGTTGAAACATCCAACAGCTTTAGCATTTCTTACCTGCAGTTTCAAAGTCTTGTGATAGTCTATTTTAATTCTTTTACAAAACAAAACAAAAAATGGAAGAAGCATGCAAATTTCCATGCTTTTCTGTATGTAGATAACAGTTATTAAAACTCATTACCTCAAATGACCAGTCCTCTAACTAACAACCCTCAAAATGAAAAGGATTTCAGTAAAAATCACTCTAATTTTACAGTATTTCCTTATATATGTAACTTGTATTACTCAAATTCATTGAATCCATGTTTAAATCCAATGTTCAGAGCAGAATTCAGAAAAAATAGAATTCTACTTGAGAGAATGTAAACAAAATATGTACTGAAAATAAGCAACCAGTCTGTGGATACTGACGTGAAATTTTCTACTGCTTAATATACAAGCTAAAAATGACACTAAAAATCAACATCTGGTATTTAAATAAGTCAACAATATGAAAATAAAGCCACAATTAAAATTTAAAAAATGGGATTTTTTTACTTTTTCTTTTTTTAAAAAAATAATTGTACTTCTTAGAAACTATTATTATTATTATTGTATTAAAAACTTATAAGCAAAAAGACCTTCATTTATTCATATTCACAAGAGATAACCAAATAAATGAAATTTAATACTAGTCTTGTATGGGTTGCCTTGGTGGCATCTCAAAGCTGAAAAGCAAACACCATTTTCTTTATCTCAAAGGATAAGAGTGTCAAACAGATTTTCTTTGGTTCTTCTCTTATCTGAATAGCACTGGATACCCTTAATAGCACAATATAATATGGCTTGTATGAGATACTTGCCATGCTGCAGCCACTTGTGTAACTTTATAACTCTGAAATTAGAAGAATTAATCATATAAATCTCAGAGAATATAACATTGTTATATCTATGTTATGTTACATGGTGATTAGTTTGGAAACAGGACCAATGACCATTTGCATGGTAATGAAGTATTCTTGCTAGGGTGTCAAAAACAGTCTAAGAGGCTAATGAAATTTTATGCAAACCACCTGCTGGTCACCTTCACTTCAATTAAACATCTTTGAGGGAAATAGGAGAACCTTTCTTATTAAACACAAATTAAAACGCAGATAAACATCAGTAATGAACAGAATAAAATGTAAAGGAATAAGACCAGTTGTGTTGTATAGAAGAGCAACCATGATTACCCTATAACAAGAACTACAATTTGTTATTGTTGAGGGATTAAAAGGACAGTAGAGACACTTCTGTGTGATTTCCGTCAGCAGCATTTATGTAAAAATGTCTAAATCCAGAACAATAACTCAGTCATCCTTCTGGAATCTGCATTTCAAACAGGATTTTTAGTTTCTGTAAATGAGTCAGTGCCAGACCACAGGAAAGTGTAAAGGACAACAAAAGAAATAACAACAGAATCAGAAAAAAAAAAAATTTTGAGAATTCAATCTTTCTCTTATAAAGCCAGAGTTTGTTTTCCCAGTTAAAACATTCTCAGGTACACAGACACTCAGGACTACAGCACCTCATCAAAGCCCATGGGTTAAGAAAAAATGCTGTGTACTTATTGTGTCCTTTTAGCAAGATATTTGGATTTTAGGCAGGCAGCAACATTAAGAATTTCCTATTGTCATATACTACCATACTGAGTCAATTTTCACTCAATATTAATTTTATTTAAGTATTTAAAAGTACATCATATGATAACATTGAAAACCTTTCAGAAAGATCATTCAGCACAGGTTCTTAAGATTTTGTGGATTAATAGTCAGCTAAAGGACTGGGAAAGAAAGGGGAAAATAAATGATCACATTTCAAGCACATTCCACGGGGATTTATGCCTGGAGTTTCACTGTTCACCATATTGAAAAATAATATGTAGAAGGCAGTACTTAGTGAGATGACAAAGTTTCCTCGTGATCCAGAAACACTGAGAATAATAAAACCTGTTGGCTCTAAAAAGCTATGGAGAATAACACGGTATCAAGAGACTAAGTGGTAAACTGACAGATGATATTAAAGAATGATAAAATCAAAGTAATACATATGGTGAAAAAAAACCCTAAACACATGGGCTAGGTGATGTCTTCTAAGCTACCTACTTCACACAGGAAAGAGATCCGAGAATCATTATGAAAAATGTTAATCAAAACAGTGTTCAAAATGCAGGAATTACTCAGAAATGAATAGAGAATTAAACCCTATGCATCATTACACAACTGTGTAAATCTCTGATGTGCCTGCTTCTTGAGTGCTAAGTAGTGAGAGTGTGGTCACCATCACTCAAAATATTTATAGACAAAACAGTTGTCTTTTCATGAGTAATGATCAAGTTGGAATACAATGTAAAAAAAAAAAAAAAATCCACTTTGTAAAGAAATAATGAAGGGAGATGTTATGAAGAGCCATATAATCATAGGAGGTGTGCAGATACTGAATGATTATGCAATATTTCTGATAATGAAAGTACTAAAATTGATGCAAAGAAATCATTATGCAGAACTTTAAAACAAAAGCAACTACTTGTTCTATACTGGGGATAGACTGTGAAAGAGTCTCATAGCAAAAGGGAATCATTAATGGCAGATTAGAAATAGATAAAAAACAAAAAAAAAACCCACATTAATTAAGTAAAAACTATTTAAAGCTTTAAGCCAAAAGATCATATCCTTAACTTAAGAAGATTCTAAGCCATGGGGTGCTGGAAGGTGGGTAAGCATTACTGTATATTCTATATTCTTTGCTTGAGGACTGCTATCAGCTTCTGTCATAAAGTAGATAATAGTCTTTCCTGACCCAGAATTACTTATGGTTCTTTATACTAACAAGTCATGCGTCCTTGAGAAGAGAAATTATATATTATTGTGGGTGGGGAGAGAAAGAAAGAAAGGAGGGGAGAGGAGAGGAGAGGAGAGGAGAGGAGGGGAGGGGAGAGGAGAGGAGAGGAGAGGAGAGGAGAGGAGAGGAGAGGAGAGGAGAGGAGAGGAGAGGAGAGGAGAGGAGAGGAGAGGAGAGGAGAGGAGAGGAGAGGAGAGGAGAGGAGAGGAGAGGAGAGGAGAGGAGAGGAGAGGAGAGGAGAGGAGAGGAGAGGAGAGGAGAGGAGAGGAGAGGAGAGGAGAGGAGAGGAGAGGAGAGGAGAGGAGAGGAGAGGAGAGGAGAGGAGAGGAGAGGAGAGGAGAGGAAAGGAAAGGAAAGGAAAGGAAAGGAAAGGAAAGGAAAGGAAAGGAAAGGAAAGGAAAGGAAAGGAAAGGAAAGGAAAGGAAAGGAAAGGAAAGGAAAGGAAAGGAAAGGAAAGGAAAGGAAAGGAAAGGAAAGGAAAGGAAAGGAAAGGAAAGGAAAGGAAAGGAAAGGAAAGGAAAGGAAAGGAAGAGCCTCAACTTTATAGGATCATGGAAAAATGTTTTTCTTCTTTTTGTCGTTTACTTTTACACACTAGCCATTTCAGAATTTTAGCCTGAAACAGTCTTTATGGGTACTTTTAAAGTTTAACATCTATTACTAACATGTTTTTATTGTTTATATCTAAAAAAAGCCACATATTTTAAGTCTCAAGTAGTGAAGTACTATAACATTTAGACAAGGATTTGAGTAAGAGTATTTTCCATGTTCTGCCTATGCATTTATGAATGCAAAATAGATAGCAGATGATTCAATTGGTTTAGTTGGGTGCTTAAAAGCCTATTTTTTATGCATAGTTTTAGTGAACAGATGTGAATCTGAATTTCATGTTTGTAATTTCAGGATCTAGAACAACTGCATATTTGTTCCTTACCTCTTTTAAGTAGTTTGAAAATTACTTTCCATGAGTTTGGAAGAATTTATTGTAAACTTTTCAAGTTATTTTGTTTTTCTCCCTGTATGAACACATGAAAAGAAACAAAGCATTTCCTAGAATTTGAGAGAGAGATTAATAAATGTATACTTTCATCAAAGGATTTTAGTAATTATATCAGACAGAACAAGATTGAAATAAATGAGAATTTATAGATATTACATATAAAAGGACATAATCAATCTTTTCATGTTTCTAAGACGTCATTAGAATTAACAGAGAATAAAAGAGCGTCAGCTTGTAAAACAAAATGACTTTTACCTAGAAGCTTGTTTTGTACTCCTCAAAGGGAAAGGAGAAGAAGAACATCCTTTCTTATAGGAGTTTTGAGGGCTGGGATCTGCATGAAAAAAATATTTGATTTTGCAGGCTGTAGGTAGAAATTCAGGTGTACTAAATGTAGCAAAATAATGTGCTTTGAGATTTTGCCCAAAATTCTAAAGAAAGATATCCCAGACTAAAAAAGTGGTTAAAAATTTCTGATAGAAGCAAACAGAGAAAACCATATTTCTTTCTAGCTCTATTAAGGCTAACTTCAGAAGCATGTAAAGACAAGTGTTTAAATCTCCTATTTGTCTGTTTCTTAAAAAAGTACTGTCCCAATAACATTGCTATTATAAGAAAATTAACATAGTAATGGTATATTTAGTGAGATAGTTTATCAAATTAGTCCATCTATAATTTCTACTTTTTATCTGTTTATTTTAAATCACTCCTAAACAAGTATTTAATATGACCCAACATTCCATGCAGGAAGCAGTTTTTGGAGCATTCCCTAAATTCAGGTCTAATCCTGAAACTCAGTCACTGATGGGAAATAAGAATGTATTTTCCCACCATTTCCCTTATTCTGTTCAACTCTGCTTAGCAGTTGCTTGTTAATGCTGCTTAGTGTCCTTCCATGGTTAACTGATACACCCAGAGACCAACCAAGGCACCAGAATCTACTTTCCTCTTTTGTAAATGTTCTCTCATAGGCTTGTAAAATTTTCACTACTTGCAGCCAAGTCATTGCCAAACACAGACCATTGATATAAACACCACGAATTTAATTCACTCTATTTGCCCACTACTAAAATACCACCTTTATCATATTGTGATACTAGGATATTTACAGAGTATTTGTCTATACTACTGCCTACAGCAGAGTGGAAACTTCCCGCTCAAGTACAGAGAACACTTACCAGAAAATACAGAAATCTGTGTGCTCATAGAATCATACTCAGTATGTCTGCTCTGTAGCAAAAATTATGCTCTTCCTGTCTACATTTATCCAGGCATTACAAAAGCTTGCTTAAAGCAAAGCAGAAAGCACATTGCAGCTTGCTGGAGTTTTGGTAAAAAACGAAAACAAAACCAAAAACACACACACAAACAAACAAAACCCCAAACAACAACAACAACTCCATGGGATTTAAATTCACCCGAAGCACAGCAGCACGTCTCTCCAGTTCAGTTACAAAATATGTAAATTCCAGGTAATAGAAAGTGATTAGGAGATGCTGGGATCAACCACTTTATGAACCTACTGAAAATTACATTAACATAGACACATTGGTGGTGAGGAATATAAATGGGCTTACAAAAGAAGAATACTGCTAATTTCCCACAATAGTTATTCCTCAGTTTAACAGTTCTGAAAGGAGTAAGTGAAAACAGACACAATCCATTAAAAACTGATTACAAATAGAAAAGAATATTTAACTATAGGCCTCTATCTAGTACAAAAGTTTACTGAAAATAGGCCTAATTAACACTGGAAAAGTTTTCTTCCCTAGAGGTTACTTGCATTAATGGAAAAAGAAAGAGATATGTGCTTATTGTACACAAGTACACTCCAGAAATGCTGCTCTTATCAAAAGAGCAACAAAATCAAATTACGTTGTGGTTCAGTGACTGCAGAAATTCTTAACTAATCTTTAACATCTGTTTTACTGCTGTTTTTTCCAAGTCAGTTTTGAAAGCATGTTATCCTCATTCTGAAAGCTCCTCTGAAAACAACATGAAAGACTTAGTCTTGAATTTATCAGTTGGATACTCTTCCCTTACCAGTTTTAAGTCATTGTAACACTTTTGATTATACTGGGGTTGGTTATAAATAGCAAAAGCATGCAAACTGAACCTAACCTGCTAGATTTTCCATTTTTGTTCCCTTTCATTGTCATATTTGTTACATTACCTTGGGTGAGATGGGAAGTTCCTTTCTCCTGTACATAAGGATAGGGAAGAGACAAAGAGAACTCTAAATTTTTTATTGTCTGAGCACATAAAAGGTGCTGGAAAATATGTTATCAACATTGAACAGTTTTCTATCCAAAGTAAAGATAAGAAGCTAGGTAATTTTTATTGTCTCTTTAGGTGCCTACTTCCCACTGAAATTTCAATATTGGAATAATTTTAAATTTGAAATGAAAACTGAACTCAGATTACCTAATGTCCAGAACAGTTTCTTCTCTCAACATTTTAGTCACCAGAAGTTTTCATTAACTAGAATGATGACAGAGTGTATAAACATATCTTTCATGGTAGAAGTAATTAAGGAAGAAAAGAGAAATATCCCAGCTTGTTCATAAACATAAGCGTTTGAAAAATTATAGCTAGGCAGCTAAGATAAATTTTAGAATAGAGAGATAGCAAATAGCTACAGAAAAGCACTTAAAACTGGCTTTGGAACAGAACAGGAACTTTTCTGACTTTTTTTTTTTTTCTTTTTTTCCCATCACTGGATTCACCCAAGAAATAGTGTCCCCATATCTTACAGGTTTTAGAAATGCCAATAAATCTTGTGTTTAGCAGAGTGAGATTTGTGTTCTTTGGTTCTACCTCTGTAATTTGCTTCCTTTCAGTACTGAGCACAAGGTAATACTTTAAGCCTAAAAAACTTCCACTGATGATATCACCATTAATCAGGAATGATTCAGTAAACCTGGTACCTTTGCTCACACAACATCTTTGATCAAACCAAAAACGTTAGGCATGCAGTATATGAAAAGGAGTATGCGTTAGACAGACACATTATCTACAGTAGCAACAGGCAATGTTATTGCCATCTTCGCAAGGCAACATACTACGTTTTTGCAAAAGCCTAGGAGTTTAACGCTGCCAGTAGTTATTGTTTCCAAGGAAGATAATTAGCATCCAGTTACTACAAGCTGGTGTGACCCCAGCTTGTGAAACCACATGCTGCTTATTGTCTGGGAGGATGATGTGTGTCACCACCAAACATTCAATTTCTGGTTCACAAAGGAAGAATCTTGTGGTGTATTCGCACACTAGAAAATTACATGTTAAAAATGTGGCTGGCAACACCTCCTTTTTTGATCATTAATTAATTGTAGCAGCTTTCTTTAATGAAGGCCTCACACCTGCTTTCTGTTTGGTTCTTTGCTTTCTTGTTTTTTAGCAGAGCAAGAAATTCAGTATTTTCTTTCACTTTTGTGAAAAAAAAGCTAAATCTGCAAGCTAATGTGAAAACAGGTCTCCATATTTGTACAGTGAATGGGAGGGAGCAACCTTTATCTTCCAGAAAATTTAAGTAGTTCATGCAGTTTAATGCCTTTTATGCCATCATTTACACACTGAAGATCTTGTGTGTGAGTGGTGACACACAGGTGGGCTGGTACCCTCATGTGAAATCAGTGGGGTTGCATAGAAGGATCACTGCTTACCGTGCAGAAAAAAGGAAGCAGACATTAAGTTTCAGTTGTATCAGGGAAGGAAATAGAAAATGGAAGCCAGATTTTGAAAATACAATCCCTGAGGTGAAAAGTCAGTGGATTTGTATACATATATGTATGTGCATGTATGTGTTCATGTGTTTGCACAGTAATGAGGTGTAGTAAAGCTGACATTTGCATTAGATCAGGTGTGCTTTATTTTATTATAATTTACAAACTTCAAGAACATAATGGAAAAAGCAGAAATAGAATTATTTTCTTCTACCATATTAGTGAAAGTAAACTCCATCACAGAATCCTCAGGGACTGCTCTCAGCAACAGAAAACTGTTAGCATCCCATTTAAAATATGCTATGCAGACTTCTTACTCCTAAGGATCTCAAATCAGGGTCTGACAGAACAAAGTAGCATCAGTTCAGCCTGGGGCATTGTGGGAAGGTGAGCGTATTTCTCTTCAGGGTTTTCTAGACACATGTCCATATATGTGTGTTTCTTACAGGATAGGCTTATGCCTTTCCTCCAGAAGGAAAACCTAAGCTGACAAAAGAGAAGGGTCTTCCCTTTCATAAGCATTTCTAGCACTGACCTCCAGCACTGAGAGGGACTGGAGATAGGATCCTGGCCAGCCCAGTGACTTCCCTGGAATAATGAGGAAGCAGAAAACAATCCCAGTCCCATTCAGTCAATCGCAGTAGGTTCCTGCAAATCCCATTCTGGTTCTGTCAGCTTCTTCCATATCCTTTCATGTTCATGTAGTCCTGGTGTGATGCCACCCACATTCTTGTCTTTATTATCTCTGAAGAAATCCAGCATATTTCAGATTTCTCACCTCTAGCAGGCGGAATCTTGTGTAAGGATAGAAATTAGGTATTTCAGCTACCCTTTGCCTATGTCCCTACCCTTAGGCCAAGTGCTCTACACAGTCCAGCACAGCATCATGCATGAGCTGGATGCTGGTAGAGAGGCAATACACAGACTCCAGAGCTGATTCACCATGTAAACCTTCACCTTTCTTGAGTATGCCCACCATAGGGTGAACATTTAGGTCCCTTGACTCTACACACCGGGGAACACTTCCCCACTACACACTTCCTACTTAGGGAGACGCTGGGGTGGAGAAATAAACGGCCACGTACAAGATGCTTTTGGTAGCCATACAGCATGGGATCATGTTGCTTTCTTGCTCGGTCCTCAAGTATTGCCAAATCTCTCACCAGCTTCATTATTATCTTCTAAATTGAATTAATACTTCATCACTCAACACACTTTGTAACTAGTATGTTCTATTGCTTAATGTTGCTTATATACTGCCTATTACTATTCAATAGGCAGCATTTTATTAGATGCAATGGGCCCAATCCTGCAATTGCTATAGATGTGAAAAAAGCTAAAAAGGGGTTTAAGTATCATCCTGCAATAACAGATGTCCTCAAAGAAGCAGGCAACTATTCTACCTCACCACTTGCAGTTTCTTCTGACTCATGTAGGTGGAGAAGGTATAATCATACTATGCTTCACTCTAGCCACCCTAGACAGTAGGAGTGATATTAGGATATATTTAAAATGCTGTTAAACTTGAACGTAGATGCAGTTGATCTGAATTGCACTGATGGTCAAATCCTTAAAATTTAGAAGATCAGTGATATGTGAACAAAAAATGGCTTGTGATCACGTAACTAAAAATTACATGTATGTAAAAGATAATATCAATTTGACAGACAGAGTTAAGTCTGAAATTTCCTAACTTTAAAATAATTTACAAGTGTAGCGTTCGTGTGCCATTCTTGTATTTTCAGTAAATTCTCAACATAGCAAGAAGTGTACTATCCACACATACAGGGGCACAGGAAAAACTGCAGTACTGAACAATACTCTGCTCTGCTTTGCAATATACACTCTACTGTTTGAAAACAGTAAGTGCTCCTTAGCAAGTTCTTAGTTATTTGTAATAGCATGTTAAAGATGAGAATAAAAACAAAACAAAAAACCCACAAAGCCTACAAAATAACTACCTGCCAGGAGACTGAAGAGGGCCTGTTCATGAAAAATAATTAAGGAACTCTCCTTTTATTTTTTTTTCTGTGAAGTAGTCTAAAAAATGAAAGACAATAGCATATATAACAACTTATGAAGGATTCTGTTACACTTGCCACAGAGGCACTCCCCAGACAGTCTGGCACCTTCATAAAATGGTGACAAAAACATCTGAATGCACCTTTAACATAAAGGTACTATACCATGTCAAATGGGGCACAGCAGACACAAGCACACACACAGAGACCTGTGTTCAGAGAAAATGCTGCTTGGAAAGTGCTTTGAGAGTCACAGGGAGTCAATCCTGTCTAACAATTAGGTCACTCATTTTGCCCAGCTTCTAGAACAGGAACTACCTTTTTGCTGTTGCTTTTGAAGCCTTTGTTCCATTGTTCAAACACCTGAGGATTAAAGAGATCATTCTGCAAGTAATTAATGATTTTCTGACATTTAGGTCTGTGATGCACAGATCTATCATTTCTCTTTCACCAATATTGGTAAATGAAAATACAGTATTCCTTAAAAATTTCATTGTCTTTTTGGCATATATCCATTTTTGTTTAAAGTGATTGCTTAAAAAAATTGAAAGGTTAATCTTAATTTCTGGAGGTATATTAAACTATTGGAAGAATTGCAGAAAGTAAGCAGAATTTTCAGACGCTTGCAAGATATCCTGCATCAAATTTTGATGCCATCAGGTACATAGCCATCTGACATTTCCCTGGAAATAGAACAAATCATGTTTATTACTTATTTCAGTTTGGGTTTGGTTTTGTTTGTTTGGGTTTTTTGTCAGTTTGTTTGTGGGTTTTTTTGTTGCCGTTGTTTTGTGGGGTTTTTTTGTTTGTTTGTTTTTTGGTTTTGAGCAGGGGTTGTTTATGTTTCCATGATGTGGAGAAAAGTAGAAGAGGGAGCTGAGTAAAGAAACGTATACATCCTTTAGAGTCCCATATGGGCTTCTCTCTTACTGTAGATGATAAATCTGGAATATTTGTGAATATTGGGATTATTATTATTTTTTTTTTCTCTCTTTTGGATAGCTAAATCTTTAATACATTGAAAGCACAGGCACTCTCCCAAAAGCAAAGAAGTATCAGGCTTCAAGCACACTCACAGCTGAAGAATTCAAAAACCATGACAGAAAGAACAATTATCACATTAGTGATAATGGAATAGAAAGTTTATCATGTGCCTATGAGTGGTGGAATTTTGGGACTGACAAACACCAAGTTATCTGCGTGAGACTAGCCTCTAAGCCAAACAAATTCCTTTGTATGACTTTACTAATATTACTGGAGTTATATCAACAGAGAATGTGATCCTCTTTATTTAGGTGCCTCAAGGTCAAGAGAAGTGTCCTTATTACACAGCAGACACAAACATGCCATAGTTCCCTTGCTTGTGAAATTTGCAGTTTATTTTTTCTCAGCATTTTATTTCCCTTGCAATCTTTGGATACAGATTCTCATATCTGAGACTCAGCTTTCCCAGGAACTACACTAGATTTTCTCAAGCTAAGTCATATGGAGCAGTGGAAGTTCAGGCTGAAATGTAGTAATAAGAGAAAATCCAGTAAACATAATTTCCTAATTACTAATAAAAGTTCTTAGGTTTTTACTAAATTTCTAGGGCATCAGGACTTGTTGGGCTTATCTGGGCTTGAAATGTTTTTAGCTTATTTTAGATGTGACAACAATCGTGTAGTGGCAAAATGACTATTGCCTGCACTTGTTTTAGCTTTGGGCAATTACGTGGTGTAACATCTTGTTATTTACTGGACAGGAATAACAAGTAGTTAGTCAATGTGGAGTGAGGTGTCTATGAACCTAGAACACAAATATGGTGCAGGAAAGCAAAGATGCTTGGTGATACCAGGAACACCGCACTGTCAGCACCAAGCACAGTGGTCAGTTACTGATCACTAAAGGAGTACAGCCTTGTAAGCCAGTGACCATCCATGGACCCAAGTGTGAGGGAGAAGAAACCCCTGTCATACTTCTCCCAGCAAAGGACTCAGGATGTTGACAACTTGCTGTAACTCCCATTCTACCCCTTCTTCTTGAAGCTGTTTTCTTTGAGATCTAGAGAGATATTTAGAGGGTGAATTTACACTGGAGGAAAAGATTAAATACTAGAAAGCTTGTGCATAGAAATCTGCAGTGTATTATTACTTGTTAGAGTTAGTATCATTGTAATTGTGCTAATAATAACCGGTAGGAGATTTGGTTAGACTGTTCAGGCCTTATTGGTCTAGAAATAAGTTATTCAATAAGAGGTTTTCCCTTTTCCCAACACGAGATTAGTAATAACTTCCAAACTCTAATATGCAACAGCTGTCCCAAAATAAGAACTTTGAAACATAACAATGGACACAGAGGAAGGCAGAGATAATTCAGTGCACCAGAGGTCTTTATTTTGTATAAAAATGGTGACAGCAAGAATGACAATTTAGTTATACTTCCACTCTATTTCCATCTGGTCCTCTTTCTTTCTCAACAAGCATAGTGTTTTTCTGTTTAAGGGTTATTCACCCATTTCCCTAGTTTTATTTAGTTTTAGTTTAAGCAAAATTTCATCAGCTATTCTCTGGATTATTTTATGTAATTCCAGAAGTACCCACAGTGCTGAAGATTATTATGTTTTGTAGTTCCTGTGGTGAAATCACATTCTTTTTCACCTGTGCTACTATCTTTAACAATTTTGGTTTGAAAGAAAGCATGAAAGCTTAAAAATCTATAGAGACAGCCACATATTTTTATATTTACACTCCCCTTGAGACAAAAAGGGATCGGAGGAGTCAGAGATAATATGAACTCTGGTTGTACCTCCACAAGGGATCCATATCAAATTTGGAAGTCTTTAACTTCCACCCCTGATTGGCCTTACCAAGACAGTGAGGCAAGCAGAGATATCAAGGTGGCAAGAGAATGAAGAAGACAGTTTTTAACAATAAAGTTTTTTATTTTAAGAAACAATGCTGGCAGTAAAACTGTCTGCCAGAGTTTACCAGTAGTGATGGTTATTGCTGCTGCCTGTTATAGCTGAAATTTGGCTGCTTCTATCCCAGACCTCACACAGTGAAAATAGCATCACTTATTTTTACACAGTGTGCACTGCAACTACAAAACGTATGTTCCCGAAAACTTTTTGTGGCTATAATTCTCAAAGAAAAGCTAGATGATGGTTGAGCACTTTGCAAGTATTGCCGTTATCAGGTTGATCAGTATTCATGTAATATTTTCTTGTGCTCCAGCAATCTGTATTTTATCCGTCCGTTGTCAGTCATTTTTGGCTGAAAGCTTTTAGAGGTGGCACTCTCTTTTGATCATTCATTTTCATCGGATTTTGCACAATGAAGGTACTATTATCAATTCAAATAAATGATAACACATCAACCGCCACTGAAATAGCTGTTACCCATCCAAATCGAGTGCAAACAAGTCTTAATGTACCTCAGCTACATATTAATCTACAATTGAATAACCTGAAGAATTCTTAGAGTTTTTTTCTGCTTACTGGAATAATACCAGGTCTGTATTAGTTTTCTTCATTTCTACCTGATATTACATGTAAGAAGAAACATATTCTGATGTTGTTTATTATGCTTCCTAGCTTCAAGAGGCTCCTATACAGAACTGCTACATTCTGCTGTGCCCGCAAATACTAATAAACCGTAATGCCAGCTTTCCTCTTCTCTCATCTCATAGACCCCAGAGTAAGCAATCACCCTGTCACTAGTGGCTGGTATCACTGAGGCTGAGGCTATTCATCTCTTGTGCTCCTTCCTTTTGCAGAAGCCAATGTTGATAGCAACAATGTTGGAAGATGTCACTGAATCCAAAAGGACTCCTCATGTAAACACAGGGCTGAAATAATCACGTAATCTGAGTTTTCCTTAGCTTTACTTTACATAGCGTATTTTTATCCTTCCATAGAGATGTCACTCACTCAAATAGTTTTCTCTTTAGCTGTTGAAATTCAAATGTGGTATATGTTTATATATAAGAGCATCCTTTTTAATTTCCTCAGATGTGTCTCAAGGCTAAAAAAGCCTCCCAAAGCATTCCTGTTCTTGGTTAAAATTGTATTTGTCACTGTTTCCATTAGTTTTCTAACGCAAGCCAATCAAAAGCCAATCAAGATTTCACCAGTAGAGTTTACAAGTTTACATGCTGATATACAAAGACAGAAAAAATAAATTAAAAAAAAAAAAAAAAAAGAAAAAAAGAAATGAACACTGTAGATTAAGTCTTTCATCAAGGTATTTAAAAAGTGGTGAACTTTTACATGTCTGATTTTCTTTTTTTTTTTTTTTTTTTTTAATTTTAATACAGATAAATAATACCCTGACATCACAGTATCACAGTATCACAGTATGTTTGGGATTGGAAGGGACCTAAAAAGATCATCTAGTCCAATCCCCCTGCTGGAGCAGGAACACCTACGTGAGGTCGCACAGGAACATGTCCAGGCGGGTTTTGAATGTCTCCAGGGAAGGAGACTCCACAACCTCCCTGGGCAGCCTGTTCCAGTGCTCTGTCACCCTTACTGAGAAGAAGTTTTTTCTCAAATTTAAGCGGAACCTCTTGTGTTCCAGCTTGATCCCATTACCCCTTGTCCTATCGTTGTTTGCCACCGAGAAGAGCCTGGCTCCATCCTCGTGACACTCACCCTTTATATATTTATAAACATTAATGAGGTCCCCCCTTAGTCTCCTCTTCTCCAAACTAAAGAGACCCAGCTCACTCAGCCTTTCTTCATAAGGGAGATGCTCCACTCCCTTAATCATCTTCGTTGCCCTACGCTGGACCCTCTCCAGCAGTTCCCTGTCCTTCTTGAACTGAGGGGCCCAGAACTGGACACAATATTCCAGATGTGGTCTCACCAGGGCGGAGTAGAGAGGAAGGAGGACCTCTCTCGATCTACTAGCCACCCCCCTTCTAATACACCCCAGGATGCCATTGGCCTTCCTGGCCACAAGGGCACAGTGCTGGCTCATGGTCATCCTGTTGTCCACCAGGATCCCCAGGTCCCTTTCCCCTACGCTGCTCTCTAATATGTAATTTCCCAACCTATACTGGAACCTGGGGTTGTTCCTGCCCAGATGCAGGACTCTACACTTTCCCTTGTTAAATTTCATTAGGTTATTCCCCGCCCAACTCTCCAGCCTGGACATCTTATACATCACATCCATAACAATAAAACCTTTTTCTCTAAGTAGAGATTTCAGATGAAAGTGAATAATGGAAACAGCTCCAACTTTTTAAGAGCACTTAATTTTGAATTTAAAGAATTCTTGGAGGGGAAGTGACTGATCCCTCAAATGCATCTTGCCAAGCTCTATGCACACAATCTTTTTGTCAGTCAGAATTGTACTATCTTCAGTATCCATGCTTTAATTGTGGACAATACCTTGTTATCAATGATAGTTTATTTTGCAATAGCCATTTTACCTCACATCTATTATTGTACTATACTGTCAAATAAGTACATCATGTCACAAAACCATTTTCAAATTGCAGACAAATTGTTATCTTTTGGACAGTGTCACAAGCTCTGTAGCCAGAAAGACTGCAATTGTGGAAGCAACAGAATATATGGCTGCATTACTGTCTGCTTTATTATTTTATTATTTTTTTTTTAGTTTTCTGAGTCCTGATGATGTTGTGGCTGAAGTCAAGCAAGCTGCGAATGCCAGTATTGAAGTTTAACCAGTGCTTTGATACTCTGCCTATTACACGTGGCATATAAAACAAACATACAATATCAGCTCTTTCATGCTTTTCAAAGGATTGTAGAAAGTAAAAAAAGAAAAAAAAATATTCCTGAACAAATTCAAAATATACACAACAAAAGTGAAAACAGATCTGGGATGAGAATGTTTTACAATTTATTCCATTGAGAAAAATGATGTTGAAATAATGTTAAGACCTTTTAGAAGAAAAATGAAGCATAGCTAGAATAAAGTTTGATATGCCTGTTTGAACTGCCAAGGTTAAGAATCATGAAAAGAATGCAGTGTAGCCAGTGCTCTCTGATTCTTCATATTCTTGGTTAAGAACAGAATATTTGGTACCCTATTAAATGTTTCTGAAAGTCTCCATACTGGAAAAGACTTCGTTCTCAGTAAGAAGTTCACAGTATCTTGCAGTTGTCCAATATTTTCTAAATAGATTCAGGTCCATTAGAAGCTCCTGTCTTATACAGGTACAGTACTACCAGAGCTGCAGTACAGAAGTACTCTAGCTAAGTTTTCTTTCCAGATAGTTAGGAAACAGTATGCAAGCTAGAATCACAACAAAGACATGAATTCATGATACTTTAACATAAATACTTGCAATTTTGCCTCAAGAGTCTGTCTTTCACTCTTCTAGGCAGTATCAATGCTGAGAGGAGTTATTGGATACTGCAGTAATACAAAAAAAAGGGATTCTGTATATAGCTTTTCCTCTTGTGAGGACATTAATAACATTTGTTTTTTGTCTTCTCAAACCTGCCTTCTGTATTCCTGAAGCTTACAGAAACTCAGTATCTTTGAGACTATTAATCTGCTGTGAAATATGATTAAAATTAGCATTTTGATGAAATTCAGAATGGCAAACACACGACAAAGTAAAGAGCACATCTCTTAGACTCGGCTAGACCTCCTCAGAATCTGAGGAAGGCAGTTAGTTAAAATCAGCAAAGGGAGAAATATGCTGTGATAACAGCTCCTTCTACTAAAAGCACTTGATCTACTGAGCTGAACACATAAATTAATAAGATGTCAGACAAAGAGTAAGAACAGGACTTGTAATTTAACCTACCCCCACGTGTCTTGTGAATTTTAGGAATTAGTCTTTCTGGTGTATCAGCAATGATATATACTTGTATTTGCATTGTAGAATGAGATAATTGTGGTCTGATAACTATTCCAGAATTCTGAATGGCAAGCATTCATCCAAAAAGGGGTCTCAAATGCTCTGCTTTTGAAATACTTAATTATTTAGACTTATAAACGTTAATATCCATGAAGGGTTTTGAAGATTAATGCTGCTTGGCAAGAGAAGTTCTCTATGTATATTACAGAGCTGAGACAAAAATAGCTATTCCATTTCATAGAGGACTTTAGCATTCCAGAAATTGAGTTTCATGCCAAATGTGAACAAAACATCTCCAAGATTCTGGAGAGAAATGTCTATTCAGATTTATTGAAATGTTACTTTAGGAAAATCAAATCTCACGCACACACACCTTCTAGCACAATAAAAAACTTCAAAAATATTTTCTATAACAAACTTCTAAATATGTCATGAAAAGAACACTTAAGGATACTTATCCATGCTTTTTGGCAAATTTTGCACACTTTTACAGAACTCTTTACCCTTGATGAAATGTTCCATCAGCATAGTAACAAGCAGTTCTAACAGCATGGACCTTTTCTGAAAGACTGCAAGAGAAGTTACTCTTACAAACAGACGTAACCAAACTTAGCCATTTTACCTCAGAATTTTCTTACTAGGTTTAGGACATTTTCCAAATAAGTTCATATCATGCAATTTCACTGATGTTTTCACTGCAGACAGTTGAAGATACTATTGCATCATAACACCAACCTCAGATTATTCTTTTGTTCACCTCAGTAGGTGAGTACTGAAGTAAATTATACATTTCTGGTAAACCATCATGACCTAAGAGAAACAGAACAAAGTTACTTCCTCTCTTTAACATGTCAGTGAGACTACAGCTGAAAAGGAATGAAGAAGATTGAAGGGCTTTGCTTGTTAAGGAATTGTATCTGGGAGTACTTATAGGAAAAAAGGTGTAATTCGTGACATGACCTTTTTTGGTTGCAGTGTCTCAGAATGAAACTGTATTTTAGAATGGAAATACAAGTCTATCTGCAAAGGAGCATATCATCCATATCATCATTTTACATGCTGGTATGCTCTCTGTAGGTTTGTAGTGAAATCCTTGGAGTGTCATCGTATCACTTTGAATCCAGTAAAGGAACCATCACACTGTCTCTACGGATTTGTTGTGAAAGTATTTTGCTATTGCAGCTTCATATTGTAATGGCTTCATAATGGAATCCCCTTAGAGTGATATGGAAATCATTTTACCATCATCAGCTCAGATTCTAAATGACACCATAATAGGGTCTTCATTAAAGAGGTGCATTAAAATCTTATAGAAATTGTTACTATGTTATTGTCCCACCAAACTGACTGGGGATGTGTCTTGGAAAACTACTGGCAATGTTCACTAATTACTTTCCAAAATGACCTTTAATATTTTTAATGCAACATATTTTATTTACTCTTTTTACGGTTTCTATTATCACTATAATTTTTATTGTTCTCTGGTGTACTTTAAACACTTTGTCTTTTTTGTAATAATCGCTGATATTTTTTTAAAATACGTGTAGTTTTTTAAGTCTACTAACTGCAAGATGTTTCTTTTAAAAAGCATCGATAGCAGTATTTAAGAAGTATAAAGGAGGTTTCAAGAGTACTGTCAGACAAGCAAAGCTCTGTATAATTCTTTCTTCTCATTCATGTGACCGAAAAATGTGACAGTTCAAACCCAGTTCTGTTGAAATAGAAGAAAACAAAACAAAACAAAACAAAACAAAACAAAACAATCTCCTGAATCCCAAAATACCGAGTTGTTTGTTTTTATATTATGGTGGTTGCAATCTTACTGTTATGTTCAAGAGAGACCAAATCTCTCTGAACTTTGGAATATTTGAAACATCCTATGAATATATTTGAAATGAGATGTTTACCCACATGCTTTACATACAATGTATGGATAGACATGCTAGTGGGATCACAGTTTTATTTGAAGTCCATGTTCAAATATATTCAAAACTGCTGCCAGGCTGGATGGGTTGGAGTGAGGGCCTTCCCCAAACTGTGTCACAGGGCTTCACGTGTTTGACAAACCTGATGCAACTCCATTGGTATTGTAAAAGAGACATTCTGGTTTTCAGCGTCAAAGAGGCTTAATAGCAGTACCCCACTGGTGTATTTTTCAAGAATTGCATTCACGGTTAATATTAATCAGCAATGAAGAATGTCCCAGAGGATCCAGCATTAGACTTGCTTGTGAGGATTAGTTGTGGCAAATTACTCAAGGGATAAATAATGCATTTAAATTACTTGAGGTCTGAGTGGTAGTAGGAAAATCTGAGTTCTGTGTGTTGCTGCCTGGAAATACATAGAATAACCTTCTGACTACTGGAGGCAAAAGGAGGAAGACACTGGAAAAAACAGATGCTAGTAAGAAAGGCAAGAGGCACTATGTTATTCAAGTTTTGGTAATGCTTTGTTGTAGATGGAAACCAATTAATGCTGAATTTCAACTGAACTCCTAAGAGATTACAGATAGCAACCCTATGAATACCAAGAGAATTCATCATGATTAATGGTATTACTGTAAATATCAGAGAAAGGAAGATATACTAGTTGTGTTTGCATAGCTTTGCAATATTTCTTTTATTCCATTAGGGGCTTTATTTACAAAAACATACACAGGCATTACACACAAAAATATGTGCATATATATATACATGCATATATATGTATACATTTATGTGTGTGCATAAACATTCACATGGATGTATATGAAGGAGGGGTCTTATTTTTATTTATATTCAGTTTCACATTTTTCTAAATGACAACTGCATCTCCAAAAGGAACACATCTTGTTATACACACATTTCCCTGTCCTATCAAGCAGTCCAAAAGTGATTCTAGCAAAAGCAAGTGTTACTAACACTTTTAGTTCTGTGTTAGAAATGGGCCTT
This sequence comes from Columba livia, assembly GCF_036013475.1. Classification (NCBI taxonomy): domain Eukaryota; kingdom Metazoa; phylum Chordata; class Aves; order Columbiformes; family Columbidae; genus Columba; species Columba livia. The sequence goes on along the minus strand of NC_088603.1, from coordinate 115,866,234 downwards.
CTGGTAGCGTTAAATGGCTGATGTTGAATATGACAGGGTGAGAGAGCTTCTGAGGCTTTTTGTCACACAGCCAGACCTGGAGATTTGGGAAGATGGAGAAGAAAAATCTTGCAGCTCGTAAAGAAATGCCTGGAATCTGCATTTTAAAGGAGAAAACAGGATTCATATTTGGATCAATACAGCTTTAAGCTCTTTGCAAACCCTGTCTGTCTAGAAATATGAACTTTAGTTCAGCTTTTAGCAATGCCCTGAGAGCTGTTCTCAAAAAATACCCCAAACAACATGATCAACTTAATGACTGAAACCACATATGTCATCTGGTATTTTCTTACAATCTTGGAGTTACTTTCTGAAATTTGTTTTTTCTGGGCAGTATCTTTCAATAGCCTTTAAAAAAATCATTCAGGAAATTCACAATTTTCTTTCCTAACAAATTAATTTTTTTCCTCTTTTTTTTTTTTTCCTGCTTTGTGATAACAAGGTTGGTCTAAAGCAAACTGAGTGATTTAAATAATGGTTGTTAAAATTATTTCAACAGAGAAAAACAAATTGCAAGAATTTATCAGATTTGTAATGTGAAATGAATTATTTCAGCTAAGCCTTGAACTGAATTAAAATACAAATTATATAATTTTGGCATGCTTATCAAGAAGAATAATAATTCTGGTTTTGGTTTCTGTACTCATTTTTAATTTGTGGTCTTTACAGAGCACTGGGTTCAACAGATACTTTTCAAGAAAGAGACCCAGTTGGGTGATACTTGGGCACAATGCATGTAGTTCAAAATGATGAGGGTACAAGCTGAGGCTTTCTTCAGGTACTTAGCTCATCAGCTAATTAAGAGGTAAAGGAAATTAAAAAGCTCACTTGTTACTTTTGTAGGCTAATTAACATTTAGAAAAATTTTATTCCCAAAGGCAGATACAGCAATGATTAATTATCATATTTTGATTAAGTCAGTGATATGATGTATTTTCTCATTATGTGTAGTAATATTCAGCCAGGCTTCACAGTTAGCCCCAGGTTAAGGTCAGAGACCAGTTCACTTAACACGAATAATACTTGTAACCTGTATTCAGTCTAATATATCCAGAGTGCCATCCTCCAGTTTTGTCTTAAGATTTTTTTTCAATAAAGTGATAATTTTTGTCTTTAGGTTTTGATTTGAAGTCATCTGAGTCTCACTGTAGTGTCAATGACTTTTTCATTGAGAAGTGATGAGATTATAACAAGATTATACTGAGATTTTTTGTTGTTGTTGTGTTTTAATTGTGAATTGGCTCTGTAATTTTTGCAATGTCTGTGATCATTTGGACACTAATTTCTTAGCTATCGGAGTTGAAAAGTGCACTATTACCAAAGATCCTTGGCCTTTCAATTCTTCTTGCTTTTAAGCCCCAGGCTGATCACAACTGCCATTATCTCATCAACCATGAGATTATTTTCAGTATTTTAGCTGGTAGGACTAGCAGTGGATTTTCTCAGACCATATAAAGATTTTAATTCAGCTGAACATAGTGGCAGCTGCTACTACTGCCTCCAGCTACAATTGCTTTAGCCCTAAGACAATCTCTTTTGCATGTTAAATATGTGGTGTAAGTGCCAAGTTATCTTCAGCCTTTAACAAGGTTTTTTTTTTTCCCCGGTTTATTGTAATGCAATATAACTCTCCATACAAAGCAATTTAAGCAAAGAAGAGTTATGAATGGTATCTAGCCAAAATCATGAACTTCCATCATGCAAATGAGAATACCTAATTAAGAGCCAATGGTCAAAATTTCCATAATGATGTAGCCAGATTAAATGTGTTCTAGGTTCCCTCAGGAATCTGGATAGTTTGTCTTGCATTAATGTCTATTACAGAAAAGCACCTTGCATGAAGATATTTTTTTAAAACACTAGGGCTAGGAAGACTTCTTTCTGTTTTCTTGCATTTTACTAAGTCAATCTTTAAAAGTTAGTTGACTTATCTCCCTGAGATCTACAGCAATCTTGAAATTAATGAAATGTCAACATCATTATACAATAAGAATGACTAAATGGATTCATCAAAGCTGTTTATGCATTATGTAATATTTTGAAATTGTGTAATTTGGCAACTGGAACAGAGTATTTTTATGCCTTTTTAAATTATGCATTATTACTCAGAGTGCATTATTTTGGACATTGTATCCAACAAATGTTATCAAAACAAACTCTAAAAGAAGTGGCTTTAAATTAATATGTTATAATTGAAAGATTCATGCCAGTGAGATAACATAATGATTTAGTGAACAGAACAAATGACTATGACCATATGCAATATGAAATATTTTCCAGATATACCACCCTTCATTAATTGTAATGAACTGAATAATTAAAGCTGTGATGTAGACCAGTAAGTGGATTTTATGAAGCTCCTCCAGGTCAGTGTAGCAGCGAGTATTTTATATTATCATACACTTAAAAGTATGTGCCTGGAATCATATATATAAAATAATTTCTGTGTTGCAGTGGTTCATTCATACAAACACAGATTTTATACAATACCATCCATCTACTCATTCAACCACTCCCCTAAAATTATGGAAGCATAGAATCATACAATGGTTAGGGTTGGAAGGGACCTTTAAAGATCTCTGCCATAGTTAGAGACATCTTTCACTCGATCAGGTTGTTCAAAACCTCATCCAAACCGACCTTGCAAATTTGCAGTGACAGGACATGCACAGCTTCTCCGGGCAACCTGTTCTATTGTCTCACCACCCTCATTGTAAAAACTTCCTTGCTTACGTCCAATCTAAATCTACCTTCTTTCAGTTTAAAACCATTAACCCTTGTCCTGTCACTACAGGCCTTGGTAAAAAGTTTCCATCTCTTTTATAAGTCTCCTTTATATATTGAAAGGACAGAGTAGGTTCTTCCTGGAACCTTCTCTTCGCCAGCCTGAACAACCCCAACTCTCTCAGCCTGTCCTCGCAGGAGAGGTGTTCCAGTCCTCTGATCATCTTGGTGGCCCCTCCTCTGGCTCCTCTCCAACAGGTCCATGTATTTCCTGTACTGAGGGCTCCAGAGCTACATGCAGTACTCCAGGTGGGGCCTCACAAGAGTGGAGTAGAAAGGCAGAATCACCTGTTTTGACCCGCTGTCCAGGGGAGCCACATGCATAACACCACATGAATCAATGAAGTTTTATCTGCAAAAATTTCATGCTCTATTCTAGAGATTAATGAAGTAAAGAATTGATAAGAAGCAGTGATTACATTTTTCGAAATCATAGTATTTTTATAAAACTGAAGACAGTAGAACTTTCCTCTCTAAAATGCATATCAGTTTATCATTACATATTAACAGTATTGTTATTGATGTTGTTTATAGAGCCTTAGTCACAGACCTTGGCTTCTCTAAGCCAGAGAATACAAAACAAACTAAAACCAAAACAAAAACAAAAACAAAACAAACAAACAAACAACTGTCTTGAAGAACTGAAAATCAGTATTTGTGGAGCTAATACAGTTATGTGGATAAAGTAACCCATACTGATTCCCATTTACTCTCAGAACCAGGCTGCTTCTGGTACTTAGGATGACTGTGCACTGTGGCAAATTTGGAGTATGAAAAAGAGATAGTACGATGCAGAGAAAACCATGAGATTCTTAGAAGACCATAATAAGCAGTTGTCATCCTTGCCTGTACCACAATGTATGATGCATTTCATTTGGGGTATCTCTTGAAAAGTGTCATGTAGGAGAATCGAAGGAGAAAAATGAAGAAGCTTTGCTGATATTTATGATGATGATATCCAAATAAATAACCTGCTGGACTGAAGCTGGCAGAATGGGTTAAATTCTGATCTCAAAATTTGTATGTGAGATATCTAAATAAGGTAGTACTAGGCCATAAAAGAATTTGAAAATGAAGCCAAAAAGTTATATTTTACACTCAAAATATTTACATAACTTCACTGGCACCAACAGTTTCTAGAGAGGAAAAAATAGTTTGGTTGTTCAAAACATTAAACACAGAAAGTTTAGACATCAAAACAGTAAAAATGTGCTCACAGTGGAATATTAAAGGAACTTTTTAAAATGTTCTAGATTTCGCTTTCCCTCCTAATCATGTGGTCATGTAGAAGGAAAATAAAACCTAATGCTAAATGCAGAATGGCTGTACTATATAGCAGGAAAGCAAGAGAACATTAACTCTGGGAAAAAATAAAACAAAACAAAAAAGCATAGGTACATATAGTAAGGCAGATACATTTCTACTTACTCAGATAACAATAATGGAAAATTTGCTGATTTTCTTTTGATTTAAAATGTATTTGTATATGATATTCCAATGACTGACCTTTAAAGTTTCTGTCCTTACAGGCTGCACTTGAAATGGATATTTTTAGCATACAAAGCATTAATAGAAATAAATATATATTTGTGCATTCATGCTGAAACTGTAGATCTCTAGCAATACACACCTTACTTTTACCGCAGTGCTTGCCAAGGTTGTCCCTGTCATTGGCTGCATCACTAATATAGTGTTTACTAATAGCTCTATAGAGGAACAGTATTTCCATAGCAACAAATGAACAATACTAGAGATATTAATTGTTTCTACATTATCTGTGTACAGTTTGCTGTAAAGCAACATTTTGTAGTTTGATAATTGCTAGACTGGAGTGATTTTACATTACAAAATAATTAGCATAAACACTTAAGAAGATGAAGAATGCCTGTTGAAAAGGAGAGAAAACTGACAAAAAAGTGAAACTATATTGCTAATATTATCATAAGAACCAGCAGGAAGGACTAACTTTAATATTAGTCACTTCATCTGGTATTAGCCATCTGCTATGGATTCAACCATGGAAGATCTTCCCTAATTTTAGCAAAATGGAGAGATGCATCTCATTAGGCTACCCAGTTTCTCACTGAAAATGTATTTTTCAGTGGAAAAATGTCAGTAGCTGTCTATCTTGGTGAACTCTCTCTTCTACTTTGGCACTTGAAGGTGCAAGGTCATCAATCACACAATATATATGTGCAATCCAGGACTTTAATATGTGACATTCAACAATATTTGTAAGCAATCTTATTTTTTGTAAACAAGGCATGATGCTGAAACTAACAATGTTGTTAATACAGGAAGAAGCATATTTCTGGGGCTATATTTTGGGCCTCTGTTTCTCAAGATATTTAATCTAGAGTATTGTACCAACTATGTTTGATGTCATGAACTAACACTTACTAAGTATAGTGGATTTTACTGTAGCATGATAATGGTAGAAAAATCTAAGTAAAGGTTAGATGCTTTATTATTATTATTATTTATATATCTCTGAAAACTAACTACAATGGAGTAATACAAGTTTGAAAGGAACCGCTGCAGTCACAAATACTTAATGCTTCAGAAAGAAGGTAATTTAAAATTACCATGTCATCACTGTTTTAATGTGGGATATGTTAGTAACCCAGGAACTTGTTAACTGTGTTATCTGAAGGGAAGGGAAGGGAAGGGAAGGGAAGGGAAGGGAAGGGAAGGGAAGGGAAGGGAAGGGAAGGGAAGGGAAGGGAAGGGAAGGGAAGGGAAGGGAAGGGAAGGGAAGGGAAGGGAAGGGAAGGGAAGGGAAGGGAAGGGAAGGGAAGGGAAGGGAAGGGAAGGGAAGGGAAGGGAAGGGAAGGGAAGGGAAGGGAAGGGAAGGGAAGGGAAATAAAAAAAAAAGAGGGAAAGAAGGGAGGGAGGGAGGGAGGGAGGAAGGAAGGAAGGAAGGAAGGAAGGAAGGAAAGTAACAATTCCATAAACATTCAGTGTTTACAAATTTGACAAAATGGCAGTGGCCAATATTAGCAAAGGCCCTGTGGATGCACAGAATCTCAGGAACAGATGCTGAAGGTTTGTAAGACAGCTCTCATCTCCTTTGTAATGGTGTAAAACCAAAGCTACTCTGCCATGATCAAGAATACACCACAAATCAAAAAGAAGTAGAATCTGGACCATGTATTTTATTTTTATTCTAATCAGCATTGTTTATTAAAAATAGAGTATTGGGGTATAATACAGAAGAACAGAATGTTGCTCAAATGCAGCTGCTAAGTAATCAGAGCCTCATTGTCTGAACTACGCTTGAAGATTTCATATGTATGTAGAAAACAAGAGCAACATGTTCAACATTTAATAGTTTTGCAATAAATCTCCTGCCTGTTTTTTTTAAAGTTCATTAAAACTCAGCCCATGATTCGTTTAATGATGAGAATTAAATAACAAGACCAGTTCAAGTTTATAGGAACTTCAATGACTGTAATGAGCCCTGCCAATGACCGGAATAAATCTCATACAGAAAAGTTAGAGCAGTTTTCCAGGTTCAAGTTAACCTTACAAAACCCTTCTGCTCAACAAATCACCTCTTTCTTTTATCCTTAATAACCATTTCTTTCTAACACAACTTTAAAAAGACAAATGTACAAAATTGACTGTGTTGTTTTAAAATTAATTTGTATACTTTGTATTTACTGTATTCTGGTTTTGTTGTTTGTTTGGTTCATTTTTGTTTGCTTGTTTGTGTGTATGTGTGTGCGTTTTTCTTGGTTTCATCTGTTCTCCCTTCTCCTGCTCTCACTGTGGTTTGGATAAAAGTTCTGGGACTACTTACATCCCTGATATATTCCTCCCATCCACAATTTGCCCTCCATGAGTACAAACTTTCTGGGGGAATGGCATCAGTAGCAGCTCTCTCCTGTGGTAACAATGTCTTCAGGAATATGCAATTTCATAAGTACCTGAAATTCAGTTTCTATTTATTTTCAAAAGATATAAAAAAAATTATGTTATATGGCTTGACAAGAGTTGACTATAACTAAACAACCAAGTAACAAAAGCAAAATATAAGTTTAGAAAATACTTGTTGATCTTCTTTCTTAACTGGGGAACTAAAGTACATAACAGTGAAATTACTTGTCCATGGCCATTTCAAAGTATAATCATCAAATGAAAATTTACTTCCCATATCATAAAACTAAGATGCTATTTTTGTTTCACAGTGCCTTAGAGCTGTCCTTTTCTGCTTTTGTAACATCTCTTGTATAAAGACCACACAATGAAGCATCTTCCTCACTAGCATCAGGTCTTGCATATAGGAAATAAATAAATAAATAAGGAAACAAACAAACAAACAAACAAACAAACAAATAAATAAATAAATAAATAAGATGTTAAACTTCTGATGATTTAAGGGCAATTTGAGAGAGCTGGTAACTGAGGCTTTGAAAGGTTACAAAAAGGTAATGAGAATCATGCAATTCTATTTCATAAGCTTTTGTTTAAACGGAGCTATCATTCAAGGAAGTGTCATGACGATGTAAGTTTTGTGATTAATCCATTGTTCCTCGTATCTAGTCTTTTGCGGACAGTACTTACATGAAAGATTTGTAGGGTTGTTTTTCTGAACTTTGTCATCTGCCTACCATGTAACATTTTTTTAATGAGCTCATGTGACTAGAAGTCTGGTATTACTTATTGCATACAGCAAGCACCTTTATTAAACCAGACAAAAAGATGTTCTACTCAATTAGGGATCTTCTGTGCATTGACTATATTGCTACAGGATTTCTGATGCTACGTTCAGTGTTACATTACAAAGTCACAATAAAAGGTTATGGGGAACTTACTTAAGTGGATTTTCCAATAATAGTTTGATCACTGCTCTAGTTGGCTGCATGGATGAGTGTATTTATCATTGCTGCATTTTCAGTTGAGCTCTCCTGTCTTTCTCAGAACTGCTAAGCTTGCAGTTTTCTTGGGTTGTGTCATCAGGTTCCCTCATGTACGTTTTTAGTATTCAGCACAGTAGCTGAATACCATGTTAAGGGTTACTATAGCAGATATTAGAAACCTATCAGCTCTGTTTAAACTGTAAATAACCTTTTAAATTACTTACTAGAAACATGTAATTCACCATATGTATAGGGATGTGAATCATGCAAAGTAATTTCATTAGCTTTTGTTCAAATGATACAAAATTTAACTGTCATTGTACACATGCACTAATTCAAAGCTGCTGATTTGGAGAACCATGAATTCATTTATCTTCTTTTCAGAAGGACCATATCTTAATATTTAGTATATATTTTAGAGGCAATTTCTCCTTTTTTTTTTTTTTGTGGCACAAAGTTGTAAACATCAAAAGAAAATTGAATTGTTTTGCAGTATTATCCCACTAATTGACAGCAATTTCTTCTTTTACCAGCGCTTCACCAGTTCCCTGAGGTTTTAGTAATTCCCAAGTTATATTACGTAATGCTTCCTGTGCTTTCATGCCTGATGTCATTTCAAGATATCAATGACTTTTAGCCTTGCATGAAATATCAAAGCACTTTTTATTTTTTTTTAATATACTTGTCTTTTAAAGATCCAAGCTTTCTAGTAACATAGTCATGCAAAGATTTCATTAAGAAATTTGATAACATTTCACAACATATGATGCACTGAGACATTGATTTGCTTTTCTTACTGCTGGAAGCTAATAAAAAGATAGCTAGCTGTGACTGTGTTTTCTTTTAACCATTGTCGCCAGTGACTGGAGCTGTTCCTATGGTATTCAAAATCTAACCCCTTCATCTCTATGGAGTTTGGGACTTCCCAGTGGAATTGCATTGAAGGCTCATTCTTCTATCTTTGTAAATTTTTTTTAAAGCTATTTATCTGGACTAACACAATTTTAAACTAAGTCTTCTAGTATTTAATACCAAATACCAATATAATTAGGACAAAGGGCATTACACTTTTCAGCTTTAAGGCACATTGTGCATTGTCAATGTCTGACTTTGCAAGAAAATTAAGAAAAAAAAAAAGGAAAATAATTTTTATCAGAATTTAGCAAAATCTGCTCATACTAAGCCCCCATGCTATTTACTTCTTCCTATTTCAACAGCTTACTGTACATCCAAACTGATTCCTCAACAAATAAGGGCATGTGCTGTCATCCTAATTTCAACCTCCCATCTCCCTACACAAAGACTACTGTCCTAAACCCTCGCTCATATACAGTTTATCCCCCTGCTAACTCAAAAAATTATCCTGAGGTCTCAAATCTTAAGACCTTATCCCAAGTGATGTTGATAATTAACATGCAATATGGAGGAGAGTTGTTCCATACACATGCAGTGTATGTATATTTAGAATAACAAAATCACAAATTCTGTATTGCCAGAATGGTAGTCCTAATTCAGTAAAATCATGAGTTTTCCATCAAAAGATGTGTCTTTCATAAAACTCTTATTTTAAAGAGTGCACTGAAAGACAGCTTTCAAACTACACAGATATATTCTGACTCAAAATGTTCATATGAACTAGTTCCTACTCAGAAGTAGACCACACTTCAAAATCTGATTATATTTTTTTAAAATATAAACCCCTAAAAGTAAAAATTGTGAATAGTTGAAACTATTGAAATAATCAATTTTTAAAAGTTTCAGAAAGGCTTTCATATTTCTTCTTTATTAAGTGTTGAGGTTTTGTGGTTTTTTAAAATGATCTGGAATGGAAAAGCTTTCTGAACCATCCATAGCTGTCCTTATTATATTTTTCTAAGCATTTAATGTCTGCCTGTGCAAAAAACTCCAGAAGGATTTCCTTTTTTTCTGTCACGTTGGAAAAGCAATATTTAAATCAATATGAGCAGACATCAAACAGCTGTAGACACACCTGAAGCCTATATTTCATATGTATTTCCATGACTTTTCAAAAAAAAGTTTATTTGACCTTACTAGATGATTAATAGGGTTATAGACCTGCACTGTAGAATCTGAAAATCAGTGGAAATGTTTTTAAGGACTTCGGAAAAATAGGCAGAATACCACTAAAGTTAATTGACAAGAAGGACTTTAACCTAGATAATGCTGCTTCTATGGTTGAATCATCTAGCAATCGTTTATTTTCTATTGGCAGAAACACATGTTATTACAAATCTATTGGAGTTTAATTCTATTTAAAAATGTTACACTAAACGTTGTATCACAAGTGATAAAAAGCAGTATCTCCAGTCCATTTCTTTTTTCCCTATGTATGTCTTTTCTACCCACAGCTCCCTGTTTCCATGGTCATCCATGGAAAAAAGTAATTACACCTCCATTTGCAGCCTTTTTTAGAGACATTTTCAATTTATGGTATATCAACATCATGTAGTTTGTTATTTCCACACCGTTATAAAGATTAACACTGTTACAAACATGAAAAGCAGAATAAGTGCCATTGCTGACTCAAGTCTATCAAGCATTTTTCTTGTGTATCTCTATGAAAACACAAATAAGTTCTATAATCAGTCATTGCTTTGTTAGTGCACAGAATAATTCTAAATTCTCATTTATTCAAGGTCTATTAGAAGTCCTGTTGAGCTGACAATGCTTCATGATGTGTTTTTTCCCCTCCTGAATCTAAATATTTTTATTATTAGCCTTTAGAGAAATTACTGCTGGGTTTTGTTGTTGTTGTTCTTTCTGTTTTATAGTGACACTGAATTTAAAATGAAAATAGATATAATTTATTCATAAGATTTGATTCACCCTGATTGTTACATTATTTTCAATGTTGACAGTTGTTGGTGAAGAGTCTGGAAAGATAGAGGGCATTTATTTGGCCATCAAATGCCATAAGTAATAAAATGATGTTGTCTTGTCTTTAGTTAGGGCTTTTTCATCTTCAAAATAAGAAACTAATTTAAAAAGAATTACACAAATCTTTGAGTTTTTTAACCTCCATGTGAACTTCATGTCTTTCTATGCTACTCATAGTGTATGAATTTTAAATCTTACTAGAAGAATTTGGATAATCCCTGTCAAGATGCAAAAATAACAAAAAGAAACTTAATATCAACACTTACCACTCGATTATTAACAAAAAATAAAAAAAGTCACTTTTGTCCTTTTTTAAAAAAGGTATATAGACAGGAAACTTAATGAATGCAGAGGATTTATAAATATACAAAATAAAAATAAAAAATAAAATCAGGAAAAATAACACTGTGTATATTAAACTTAGCTGGTTAATCAAAAGGGAGAACTGATTCCTGTCAGGATTCACTGTAAATAAAATGTGACTTTAAACCACATTTTTATTATTTAAAGAGGTAGGGAAACATTACCTGTAAACTCCAGAATACAACTCTTCGACTGTGGTCAAGGAGTAAGTTGTTCAGCAATACAACCACACAGTAAGATAGTTAAATAGAGGAGCTACATCGGTGGTTGATGGTTTAAAAGATGAATGATACTACAGAAAATTTTAAAAAGTGTCTCAAAGCCACTGCCTAGGTTTGAACTATCCAGATGATATCTGTCACAAGGAAAAATTGCTCTCCTAATTCAAACCAAAGCAGATTTTTTTTTAATTATTAATAAGTACTTAACAAGAGAGCAGTAAACTGTACATTCAGGATCAATGTCATACAGCAGATAAACCACAATGCTAGACAGCTACAAACCATTAACAAATACTTATGCATTTATAAACACCCTTCTTTAGCTAATCCCAGGTGACTGGTCACAAAGACATGTACCTATGCACACCCATGCACACCCTCTGATGGGCAGCCTGCCCCACAAGCACCCCTCCTTGTTGGACATTGAGACTTCCCTGACTTGCAGAGCTGCAAGGAGCCATACCCAGGACCTCAGCACTGACCGTCTGCCAGCCGAATGCATGACCTGTCCCGGCAGACACCCTGGTGGCACCAGGTGATGGATGGTGGTGCCAAACCACATTTGAGTTGGGTCTTCTCCAGCTGCTATGGTTGGTCATCTTTAACATGGACAGATTTTGCCAAACACCCTCTTGCAAGGTTTTGTGTATTTGATCAAGACACACTGTTTATGCTTGTATTAATAGAATCATCAAATGACTTGGGTTGGAAAGGATTTAGTTTCAACCCCCCTGCCATGGGCAGGAACACCTTTCACTAGACCAGGTTGTTCAAACCATCCAACCTTGCCCCAGGGATGGGCCATTCACAGCTTCTCTGGGCAACCTGTTCCAGTGCCTCACCACCCTCATGGTGAAGAATTTCTTCCTTATATTTAATCGGAATCTACTCTCTTTCAGCCATTATCCCTTGTCCTGTCACTACCTGCCCTTGCAAAAAGTCCCTACGCACCTTTCTTGTAGGTCTCCGTTAGGTATTGGAAGGCTGCTATAATGTCTCCCCAGTGCCTTCTCTTCTCCAGGCTAACAGTCCTGACTCTCTCAGCCTGTCTTCATAGGCAAGGTTCTCCAGCCCTCTGATCATCTTTGTGGGCTTCCTCTGGAATTGCTCCAACAGGTCCATGTCTCTGGAAGCCCCTGTCCCTGGAGGCCCCAGATCCAAAAGCAGTACTCCAGGTGGAGTCTCATGAGAGCAGAGCAGAGGGGCAGAATCACCTCTCTTGACCTGCTGGTTACACTTCTTTTGATGCAACCCAGGATATGATTGGCTAAGTGCACATTGCCAGCTCATGTTGAGCTTCTAATCAACCAGCACCCTCAAGCCCTTCTCCTCAGGAATGCTCTTAATCCATTTTCCACCAAGCCTGTATTTGTGCTTGTAATCGTAGCTTAGCAGTGTGACTTTTGCCAGGGTGAGGTCACAAAATCATCCCTACAATACAGTTTCAAATTTTAGAGGGTTTGTGTTCTGAAAATTATATCCTTTTGTTTTGCAATGCAAACTAAGTGCCCACAATAAGAGCCACCACCAGTCATCATCAGTATTGTGAAATTATATTGGTAATAAATCATGAAACAGATGTCTATGATGTTTTGTTTTACCAGTTAAATGTTCTACTAAAGCTGTTAGAAAATTCTCCATTTGCATGATACGATCAGGCACATCTGATGCATGAGTAACTCCTGGAGGAAAAATTCCCAATACTGATGTCATTCTATGTGGAGACGTGTGTGCCAGTTCTGTGTGGGAGTCTCGTTAGTGGAGGGCACATATCAAAATATTTCATGCTATGGTTTGACCTTGTCACAGTGTGACTCTGGCTTCAGATGAAGTTGCATGGCCAATTCCAAAGTGAATGGTGGATTTAACATCCCTGGTAGCCTTCATCTCACCGAAAGGCAAGTTTCCAAATGTGTACACCTTCAGCTAGGTTTCACCTACAGCTGCTCAAAAATGTTTCAGCAGAACACTGTTCAACTCCAAAAATGCAGTTTTGTTGAAATCCACTTGTTCTACAGGAATGCTTCAATTTTGAAGCAATTTTCCACAGGAAAGTGTCAAAATTAATCATTTCATCTTTCTTGTTTCATTCCGATAATGCCAAAACATTTCATTTCAAAAGTATCACCCTCTTTCACTTCATTTGACATTCAGATTACATGCTAATACTAATTTTAAGACAGTGTGGTTATACACTAATAGGTGTATACACACATTGCACATTTTTAAATATGACTCCATCTGAATTGCTGACATTATAGCACTTCTGTGTTATCTAAACAAAGAGTTGTTAGTTCCAGTTTGGAGTGGTAGCACTTCCTAAATACTGTAAATTGATACTTCTGGCCAGTGGCACCAGAGAAGCCCATTTTCTAATGCAGTGGCAAAATCTTTGCAGGGAGATACACAGCAAGAGAGTTATATCTGCAAAATATAGCACAAAGATTTAAGACTTTGGATCAGTATGTCTCAGTTTAAAATAATCTGTCTGCTCTTACCAGTCACTTTTAAGTCATGGGGAAAATCTTCATATTTCATCAAATATCAGAGCTTTGTAGATCCAGAGAAAGGGTGAATTAATGGACAACATGTTTGTTTACCTTTCTCATTAGCTTAGCTAATTAGGTTCAGATGTTAATATACATTAAATGATCCTTTTTCTTTTGACTGTCTGTGAAGGATTCTCAAGAGACAGGATTAGAGTATGAAAGCCTTTATGCACAAAATGTCTGTGGCCGTGTCCACAACCACAGCAATTCAAGCTTACACATATCAGCCATCCAGGAATTCTCACAGCTGCCTGACAGGGATCAGGTAAGAGGATATATTAGATAATAAAATCTCAAAGGTGTATTCAGTCTCTGGATACTCTCCATCTGCCAAAAAGAGTGAAAATGAGTGCTGGTTCTACTGTGATATACATCTGCCCACTGATTTCATAAACATCAGGCCAGTGAATGCCACATTTGGAGTATTTCACCCACTATCCACCCAGAGCCATTTTTGTCCCGATACACACCACGGCAATCCAGATCAGAATTCGGCTTTTTTAATAGTAAAGATTTCACAGTTAGTTATGCAATTTGGAAACTGCATGATTGATTGTTTGAGGTAGTTTCTGAAGTGCTTTGATGTCTCAGACGAGACAAGAAACATTTACATTTGCGCTCAAATCCAATGGAGGTGCTGAGGAAAGTTCAGGCCACTCTGGGTGTTACTTTTTTCAGCCTGACTATAGTCACAGAAGACAAGTGACTTGCACACAGATGTAAGCTGCCACTAACCCCTACATTCTCCTGGTAAGCTGAACTCTAGCTAATACCTCACTTCACTCCCATGGCTTCTAAACAATTGACTAATTCTTGAGGTACTTTGGAACATTCAGCCACACACATTTTTTAAGCACTGCATTCTGGTTAGGGACAGAAATAAAATACATTCTTTTTAAAGTTTGGTCAATCAGCTTTGCTCACGTAATAACTAAAATGCATCTCCAAATAGCCACAAGGCTAACTCATGGAGCAGGTTATCCTCAGCAGTACTTCATGTCTAATTTCTTTCACTACCACTCCTAACACTGTTATAAAAGCTATTAAATTAACAGATTCCTCTGACAGTGTTTCATTTCTCATTATAGCAAAAAGGCAAGCAGCTAACACTGCAGAATTTTCATCAGCTAATGCCTTGTAGTAAATCCATTAGAAAGCCATTGGTATCTAATTGTCTAATCACAGCGAAGGCCTAGGAGTGACATGGCTGTAATGGGATTAAAGTAGATTGTAGTGCACTGCCTACATTCTCTGATCCAGTCTGGAGATAGCAACGACCTTGCAGGTCATTTCAGTTAATTTAACCAGACTTGGAAGAAAAGAAGGAAAAACTGCTT
This sequence comes from Columba livia, assembly GCF_036013475.1. NCBI lineage: Eukaryota > Metazoa > Chordata > Aves > Columbiformes > Columbidae > Columba > Columba livia. Next base: position 115,851,181 of record NC_088603.1, on the reverse strand, counting down.
TCATTAAATAGGTAAAAGATCAGACACTGGTTTGTTTACACCCGAAAGAGATAAAGTGGATATTACAGATGGAAAAACACACCATTAACTTGGAAGGAATCCAATGTATCAGCGAAGAGCTGTTGGCAGAATCAAAGTTGGAACACTTGCACATGGTTTGATGAAGCAAGCAAAGTTCTAGGTGTGCAGAAAGCAATGAGTTATCAAGTATGCACCCCTTCAGTCCAAAGTAATCTGGCCTCATGGTCTGCAGCTCCAAGATGAACACCATCCTCTAAAGCTATGCAATGGACTTGCAAACATTGATTCAGTGACTCTGTGAACTATTAGGTTTCTTTGCAGGGGATGTCATAAAAAAATGGGGGCCACTGCTTTGCTGAAGCCATTTCAAGCACCTTGAAACACTGCTTTGAAATCTATCCTGCTAAACATGGGAGGATGCTCTACCCTAGCCTTCATATTAACAAGATTAATTACTTCTATAGATTTACTAAAGACTCCCAAGAAAAATATTTTTTCCTTTCCATCAGAAATCCCTTTCAGAATTTCACTTTAGTTACTGACATAAAGTAATTGTGTCATAGTCATCAAAATGAGGAAGGTATATGTGAGCAAGGGATAAGTGTATTGCTTAAAAATCATGACAAATATGCATATATTTAATTGTATCTACAGGTTCTTGATTCATCTTCCTATTGCAGATACTTTCAAAGTGATCTGTCAATGAGGCATTATTATGCTAACTTTTGGGAACAGGCCCAATCTTAAAGCACTGTGATTTCACATGGTATTATTCAAAATATTTCAATTTATCTAAGTGAGGCTGCAGTTTTTAGGATAATTACTGAAATGTATTATAGTACTTTCAGAAAAGGAACAGACCAAAAATCTGGCTTGAAGCCTGAGCAACATTATTTAGACTTGCTTCTTTTTGCTTTTGCACAACAATGTTGGCTGTGCCTTGATTAGCTGCAGTTTGAGAGCCTGCTAAATAATATTTTAAAAATATTATTATGCAGAATAGAAAAAAAAAAAAAGAAAACAACACTGGTTTTCACTGACATAGGTCACGTTCAGACCTTTTAGGTAAATGTCACCATTGTTTCCAGCACATGTTGTACTAATAACCAAACTGAATGTTTTACTGAATATATTTTTCCTTTATTCATATTGTACTCCCCTTGGAAATTCAGAAAATCACAAAATAGTTTAATCTGGCCATTTCAATCTGATGGAACAATTTGGCAGGCCATTTTACTTGGATCCATCAGATAGCACGTTTAAGTAAAAGTTGAAGATTCAGTGCAAGACTTGTGATTCCCCACTAAAGGGCATGAGTAGAAAGTAAATTTTTAAGAAAATCAAACCGTGAATGTATTTTATTGGAAATGCTAGTATATGGTGAAAGGAGTAGAGATACACAGTGGTTTAAAAACAATGAATTGAAGGAAAACAGCAGGTCAGAGAGTGAGATATACACAGAACATTGACTTTGACAGGCTGTCTCAAACTGGGCACGTAATTTCTGCAGCTACTGGGATCTTGCAAAAGCTTGTCTTCAGCAGTAATTCCCCCTTCTAAGGCTGTGGGACCTGTTGGACCTATTCTGATTCCATCGTGGTGTAAGTGACTTCAAGGATTTTCTCCTCGTAAAAGCAATAGTCTAAACAAAATTACACCTAAGTGAATATGACTTGGCCAGTTTACACCTGCTGGAAATCCGCTTCCTTAGTTTTAAATTACACCAACCTGATAACCTAAACCAGCCACTCTGGAAAGAAACATGAAAGATTTAACTGTACATTTATGTGTTCATTTCCAGTCTTCAAAAGCTTGGAGACTTGCAAGACTCAGTGTGCTTCTTCAGAATAATTGGTCGTAGTAGATCTAAGAATCCAGGTGTCACATAGTGTAATTTGTGTCTATGGGTGGTATTATTGGCTGTGTTTATGCTCTACATACAAACTGAAGTGTTGTCTAATGCTTTTAGCATGACACCTCTCTTCATAAACGGCCTCATTATTTCTTTTCCATGTTTAAATATACAGATGCAATGTCCTTAAGTGCACTTGTCCAGCAATAGAGAATATTCCCATGACACTGAAGGAAGAGACTGTTTTCCACAATTTCTATTCTTTTATTTAATAAAAAAATAATAAGAAAAGGATCTGCAGGGGGTTCAGTCATTTTTAGGTTGTAGCATTTATTAAGATGATAAACAACAGTGATAAAGCTGTCTCTATAACTTTTCTACTGTTCAGAATAAAGATATTTCAAACACCTTTTAACTTTCCCCACTATAATAACAATTTGACAGTCTGGCAGTGCATCTGTATTGTTAGAGATACAGCTGTGTACACTGGCAAAGATGTACCTCAAAGATGTACCTTAAAGTTAATCTGAGTAGACATCAAAATATATTATGAGTCCTTTTTATCTCGGAGGTATCAATAAACTAAGTGCGATTCTCCAGCACTACAGCTCACAGGAAAAGCCTCCACACCAGGCAGAGAGTAGCTGTATTCAATGTAGGAAAGGATAAAATAGGACAGCTGGGTTTGGCTTTTTGCCCAGTGACAGGAGAACATAGAAAAAGCATTAGCAATTTTTTGTCCCAAAGTCATTTGGGTCACAAAATAATAATAATTTTAAAAATCCTATTGGCAAGCAAATAATTAGACTGATTTCATCCTTGAGAAAGAGATCTGTGCAAATGCTATTTCAGAACCCCGGAGTTAGCAAAGTAAGATACAGGCTGGTAGCACAGCTGAAAATAAATATATGCATTTTGTTCACGAGAGGAAAAGTGAGGAGAAGAGAGGAGAAGGATCTAGCCATTAGTAATGTCCATGCTTTGCTAAGTAAATTGACTCCAAAACATTATGAATGCAAGATGAACTCACTGAAAAGTTTGTCATGATGAAAGAAGATATTTCATCCTTTGCTAGCTTTTTAACACAATGAAGTAGTTCCTTATCAAGGATTGTATGATGAAAACAGATATCTTTGATGAAATTATGTTTATTTACAAAAGATGTGTAATTACTTCTGAACCTAGGAGGAACCTTACAAAAATGCACCCCCCTGCTGTGAAATGCAGTTACTTTTATTGTGAAACATCAAGTTTTTACTCTTGATCTCAGCACAGCAACTTCTGATTGCTTCTGCAACACCTGGCTGGCTGCTTTCACAGTTTCTGTGTGTTTCTTATTACTCACAGCTTTGGAAGCTACACCAAGCAAAGACACTCCATCTAGGCTGTTCAAATTTCAGAGTGGATTCACGAATTCCCTTGTTTTGGTTGGTGACATGCACCTGTATTTTTCACCTACATTTAACATTGACAGTGACTGTGAACATACCTACCAACATGTTGCAACCTCCAGAAAAGCACTTTTTTCCATCTACGCACTTTTTCCAAAATCCTGACAGAAAGGACATGCTTTGCAGCATGCTGCAGTAGCACCAGTAGCACCAGTCACTGGGAGCAGAGGTAAAAATTAAGAGAGTCTGATGCCTTACTAAGAGTTCTTATTGTTATTATTGTTACTAGTGCACAGAGTTGCAGGTGAGATCATATCCTTCTGCATAGTCACATAAATGACAAAGGGCTCTCAGCCTCCCTGTACTCTCTTTACTCTATCACTGTGCTATTCATTCAGGACTTCACAGCTGGCCTCTGTCTAATGTCAGCTCGGAACTAGCCAAAGAAGGTAAGAGGAAATCTCTGTACCATATCCCAAAGTTTTAAAGGTTAAGCACTATTATACAAGAAAGAGAACATGAAGCCTGTATGCTGGAAGTGTGCTCTCCACCTGGTGGACGACTATTATATTTTTCACTAGCTGGACTTTTAAAAGGTCATCCAGTGGAATGCCAGGTAGAAATAAAACAAAATGTGAAAGTAAGTTACAGAGGGCAACCATGAGAATAGATATTGTGAAGGTACAGATTAAATGTCTGTGTCATTTAGATAGAATATTCCAACTGGCCTTTGGGAGGTTCTTCGATGTCAAGTGTGTTTTGGATTTTTTAGTGATGATGGGTCTTCAATAGAACAACAGAAAAAATAAAAAATATGGGGCAAAATAGTTTTTTAAAGAAGAGGGGGACATGATTTTGTTTCCCTTAGGCACCATGGTAAATAAACTTTACACAAGTATTTCTCTCACTGGTACTACCTACTGGTTTGGTTTGGTTTGGTTTGGTTTGGTTTGGTTTGGTTTGGTTGTTGTTGTTTTTTTTTTTTTAGTGTATGGGGTTAATTTACAGTCTGTTCTCTGATGTATTTTTCTACCAATCCCCACAAAGTTTTGTCCAAGCACAATTGAGGGACAACAGAAGGGCCGGAGACTTGCAGGTAGAAGGGAAAAGGAAGGACTGGTTAAACCAGTATTGCTTCTAAGGGAAATGTCCATGTCCCCATGGAGGTTGTTAATAGGTAACTAAATCACTAGATTTCTTGAATAAGTCTGAAATATAAGATATATTTACACTTTTTTGTCTTTACTGTATATTGAAAACAAGATGAGCAAAAGAAGAAGCAATATGATCCATCCAAGGAACTTCCCCACAGAACAGAATTCAAGATTTCATTTGTGGTCACACTTCATAGTAAACAGCTGTAAAAACAGTTTATAACTGGTGAAGAGAAATAGATAATTCGGTAATTGGCTTATCAAATAAGAGATTATATAGATCGTTTATAATTACAATGACTTCTTTGATATTCTTAAAGAAACTCTGAAATGTGCTAGTCATGTCTGGAGGATAACATTCATTTATTATCTCTGGAATCTTAACAGAACTGGTGATCTTTCCTGCTAAATCTAAATAGCAATATTTTTAAATGAGTTTAGAATTAGCAAAGTATAGTCATTATCTAGTAAACTACAATTAAACATCTCCAAGACAAGCTTGTCAATGGGCTTTGTTATGAAATGAGGGAAAAATTGTAAATATATTCTTAAAAGCCTAATCTTTCAGCAATTTTTCCCTGTCAGAAGACTCAGAAGCAAAACAATTCCTCCTACTCATCCCCACCCGCTTCTTGCTTCTCAGAAATAATCCTATGAAAAACAACCTTTTTTTTTAATCTCATGAAAGAGGAAAAGATCTAAAAAAGCTGAATAGTTGAGAAGATAGTTGGAAATTATTCAAGTTAGTTTCTTTAAGTAAACAATCATTATTTTCCATCTGAGTAGATTGTTTCTATCTTGTGGTGGGGAAAGAGATCAAGAAGTAAGGACTGTGGGAAACAGGGAAAGTTCTGTGTGAAACTCTTTCATAAATGTACATGCTAGTGAAACTAGGAATGTTACTGAAATGAAAAAATTTGAATTTGCATCTAGAGTGATTGTGACATTGTTACCTATGGTTCTTCTATCTCAGAAATTATGAACAAAAGGGGCTAAACTTAAGCACAGAGGAATCCTTATTCTGACTTTGGAGACAAGGGAAGACAGGGTCTACCTCTTCACAAAAGTGACAAATGCTAAGACTGAATAAAAAATGTACACACACTGTTTAGCTTCATTAATTTCTCGTTCATTTCCACAATTACATTACAAGTAACCTGAACGCACATTTTCTTCCATCAATCTCTGGATTCAGATTAGAAATAAAATTAAAAATTGAGATTTTTTTTTCTGGAAAATTGTGCTGCAGTTATAATTATGTTAGAGAATCTCTTGGTCCTCTGTAAACCCTGGTATTATTTTAGAAACAGATGTAAATTAATAGGGACCTATAAACAGATACTCCTAATGTCATACCACGTTTTAGTCCTGGCTGGAGGGACCATTTGACTAATTTTCTGTCCCACATTTTTTGTGAGTAGCAATCAACAATTGCTGATGAAAAAGCAGGCTGAGCCTTTCCCCTCTAACAAAGTACTTCCAGTTCCCTCCAGCAAACAAATACTATTAATAAAGGAAGAAAAACAGAAAATATTGTCAAATATTAGAACAATTTTGTTTCATTTCTGCATTCTGCTAATAAAATGGTAGCAACTCTTTCCTGTTCTTATTCCTATTCTCCGGTTCCTTCTTCTGTTCCTGTGCCAGGGAGAGTGAAGAAGAAATACCTGAAACAACTGCTTCAAAAAGCCTGGCGAAAAGATCTGTGGAAGCTTTGAGGAAACAGATTTGAAGATTATTGGAATTATGGGGTCTGATGTGATTGATGAGATCCAGAACTGGCGTGCATAATGCCCAGGCTGGAACTGCAACAATTTTTTTTCAGCTGTGAACCTAACCCAGGCTTGTTTTTTTTTTTTTATATATAGCAAAGTCTAATCCTATGTAAGGCTATAATTTTGGAGCTCACTGAAGTACTGGAGACGTGGCTTTAATGACAAGACTGTATCTCTTGTTAAGAATGTCCTTAAATTGCTACATCTTGAGAAGATTTATCATAATCCAGACATTCTTAAAAATAATTAGTAACACTTTCATGGGGTTTTAAAATTTATTAATTTTTCTGCTTTCTTGCTTTTTCATGCTACACTGCTGTCTCTCAGAACACTCCTTGTTGCATTTGTCACCAAATAATCAATTTAATTAATTTTTTGAAATTAACTAATTGTAGGAACGTTGTGGGAATTCCCACATTTCTACTGACCAGTTTGAATTAAGAAAGTATTCACATTTTTCTTCAGGATTAAAACCTTCTTGTATTAGACCTCAGGAGAATACCCTGGGAGGAGGACTTTAGTAATGTAATATTTGACTCTACACTACATTACAGAAATACTGTAATGATTTCTTTTACTTTGGTACTTATACCATGAGAAAATTTACTGAATGAACAATGCCTTAGGGGTCATGATGTCTACAGCTGAATATGAGCTGTTTCCTGGATTTCATTCTACAATAACTAACTTTTTAACTGACAACTATTGACATTAGAGACATCAAGTGTAAATGTGGTCCAGAGAAATCTGCTTATACAGTGCACTTTGCTAGTGATATTTCTGTTTTTCAGTGCCACTGTAGCACTGCAGTTTTATAAAATTTGAATATTTTCTGCTCAGACACTTTCACATCAGTGACAATCATGTACAAAAAGCAGTATTCATAGATTTATGCCATTCAGACAAAACATATAAGTGCACTGGTCAGTGGATATTAAAGAATAAAGTTGTTTACTAGAAAACACTGAGATCTCCCAAGCAAAGTGAAGGATGACTTTCAAAAGATTAGGAGACTAGGGACTTGAGGAGGATCACAAAGCCTAAAAGACCAAAAAAGCCTTTCTTTTAACAGGGCATTTGTGTGCTAATGTACAGAAGAAAATATCTGAAGTGTGAAAAATAATCCCTGCACCAGTAGCTACTCTTCACAACTAGCATCTAGTGAATTCATAGGCTTTATCCTGCTCACATCACTTGGCTCAATCATTTATATTTTCCTGTGGGTTCAGTTTGCCTATTTTATTATTTTTCTTAAGATTTTGTCTTCAAGTATCGTGTCACTACATGAAGTGAGAGAGCAGCAATTTTCAAACTCTTTCCTTTCCCTCTTGAGGATTGAAAATTTCTACTAATGGAAGTAGAATCATTTCAGAGGGAATATTTTGAACTGTTTAACAAGAGTAAAGGATGAGCTGCTGTTCATTAACTTCCAGATTTTTCATTTGAAAGGATACAAATCACTTAAAGAATACAGATGTGACAAAAGTCCTACACAGGAAGGTGCTTAAACTCAGAAAATTATTTCTAAATGACTATGCAATTTTTTTTTTTTTTTTTTAAGAGCCACCTCTATTGCAACACACCCAAAAGGAATATCCTGGATAATATACATTAAATGAAGTATTATTTATTGGCCTCGATATAGGTTAGATGAGTCAAATATAGATATTATAAAGCATATGTAATGTAATATTCAGCAAAATAGACAACCCTATACCTCTTGGGAATCAAGGAATTCAAATGCTCAGAAAAATGTGTAAAAGATGAAAGGTACTTTGTCTTTCAATTCTATAGTCTAAAGAATTTGGTGAAGATACAAGATGTATGTTGAAGTGGATGATCATTTACATGGAATAAGAGAAAACTGGAGAAAGGGGAAAAAAGTAATTAATGTGGAATCATTTTTGTAAATCACAGATCTCTTTAAATAAAAATTTGGAAGACAAATGAGACTGTAATATTTTATTTCAGTAATTACAGTCAATGCATTCAAATAATCTAGATGCATTTTTGACAGTGTTTATGATCGTAGCAGTTTGTTTAAATGGCATTTATTCATAAGATTTGATCATTTGTTCATTAAAAAAGGCCGTTTTACTAGGATCTAGTAGTACAAAGGACTCATCAACCTGCAATAACTGTCTGCAGGATGATGGAAGTACTCTTCCCCTATATATAAGCTTTTGCTCTGTCACACAATAAAATTGCCTGTTTCTTCTGAAAGATTTTCAGATTCAAAATATGAAGCTTTTGTGAAAGGACATCACAGACTCACACATGTCAAAAAGACTGTTTTGTTAAAGTTGGGTAGGAAAGGTGTTAAAAGTGAACGAGATGCAGAGGCCCATGTGGATAACAAAAAAAAGATAATAATCTTTGGAAACTCACCTTTCTATCCAGATCTGAATTCAGCATAACTCAATGAAGGACTAAAAGTGAATGGCCATTTACCAGGCTACATGATACAGGTCTCTGTGTCTCATCAATGTTGTGTGATATTTTTACTACACAATCCACCAACTTAATTGGCAGAGCTGTTGTTGGTTGCCTCAACAATGTCATGTTCATTTCATACTGCAGCATTTGCTTGGAGCTGTTCAGCAGATCTCAGTTATTGTCTCCTCACAGCAGAAGTGTTACCCTAAAAGTACAAATTAATTAATTATAGGCCTGTCTCTTGTCATTTCCACCCACCTCTTTCTCCCCTTGTGTTTATTAGAGTCTGTGTGTTACTCCACATATATAAATTTTACTCAGTCCTTTTGACAGTGACTCTTACTTCCAGTTAAAATGGTGATGCTAGAACATTCACTGCAATATCTCATCTCAAGTATTCGAAAAATTTATCAGTCATTTGTCAAATTGCAGCCTGTATATTGAGGCATTTTTTTGCCAGCAGCACATAGACACATCATTTGTCTCTCTGTAGAAACATTTTTTCCTTTATTTTCTTTCTTTTCTTGAATAATAATTAAATTATTTAGAAAATTAAACAAAAATTTTCTAGATCATTTTGACACCTCATGAAATCCAGCACAAGACAGAATGCTTATGAGATTGTCTCTGCATGTTTGCTCAAGAGCAAAAATATTGAATATGCTTTCTAAATAACTTCAGTAGCAATATTATCAGTGAGCTCTTTGTAGACATGATTGCATGAACACTATAGAAAACAGGTTGGTACTTGGATTTCCCCCATTTTTGATGTTGGACTGGCGTATGTGTTTTCATTCTTCACTTTAGCTATATACTCAGATCTCAAAAGACCAAAAGACCCAATGACTGGCTGTTCCTTTCAGGACGTAAAAATATGGCTACTCTTGACTTTCCACATGTTTGAGACTATTAGCTTATCTTGTTGCTCCTCTTCCTATGACAACTAACTTGCCAAGTTCAACAAGTCTGACAAATGTTATGAGGTGAGGTTGTTCCATTTCTACTTTTGAAGTCTGTTTGCAATTGACTGAGACAGTGTAGAAAAATTTAGCAGTTTCTCTTGTTTTACTTTTTCTAGTACTGATTTTTTTTTTTTTTTTTTTTTTTTTTTTTTTTTTTTTTATGGGCACTGAAAATTTAGAGAGATGCACAGGGACAAGAAGCATCAGCCAACCTAAATGTCAGCCACAATCCCAACTTTTGGGATGCACTTAGAACAGTAAGTGTAAAACACTGAAACAATGTATTGACCACTTCTCTGACCAGTATTGTGCATTCATAAAACAATGTTCAACAAATAAAGTTTAAAATGTCTTGAGAATTCTAAAAGAAAAGTAATTGGACATGAGAAAATGTGATTATATGCATTCAACAGCAGAAGAAAAAAGTTGTTCACACCTTTTTTGTGTTTTTAACATGTCAACAACTTTTTTTTTTTTCCTTTTTGCTCCCATTTAATCTGTTATCATACTAATAAAAGTGAAAACAAGCACAGAACCATAGAATAGATGGAGTTGGAAGGGACCTCTAGAGATCATCTAGTCCAACCTACTTAGAGCAGGCTCTATAAATTATAGCTAGGCAGCTAAGATAAATTTTAGAATAGAGAGATAGCAAATAGCTACAGAAAAGCACTTAAAACTGGCTTTGGAACAGAACAGGAACTTTTCTGACTTTTTTTTTTTTTCTTTTTTTCCCATCACTGGATTCACCCAAGAAATAGTGTCCCCATATCTTACAGGTTTTAGAAATGCCAATAAATCTTGTGTTTAGCAGAGTGAGATTTGTGTTCTTTGGTTCTACCTCTGTAATTTGCTTCCTTTCAGTACTGAGCACAAGGTAATACTTTAAGCCTAAAAAACTTCCACTGATGATATCACCATTAATCAGGAATGATTCAGTAAACCTGGTACCTTTGCTCACACAACATCTTTGATCAAACCAAAAACGTTAGGCATGCAGTATATGAAAAGGAGTATGCGTTAGACAGACACATTATCTACAGTAGCAACAGGCAATGTTATTGCCATCTTCGCAAGGCAACATACTACGTTTTTGCAAAAGCCTAGGAGTTTAACGCTGCCAGTAGTTATTGTTTCCAAGGAAGATAATTAGCATCCAGTTACTACAAGCTGGTGTGACCCCAGCTTGTGAAACCACATGCTGCTTATTGTCTGGGAGGATGATGTGTGTCACCACCAAACATTCAATTTCTGGTTCACAAAGGAAGAATCTTGTGGTGTATTCGCACACTAGAAAATTACATGTTAAAAATGTGGCTGGCAACACCTCCTTTTTTGATCATTAATTAATTGTAGCAGCTTTCTTTAATGAAGGCCTCACACCTGCTTTCTGTTTGGTTCTTTGCTTTCTTGTTTTTTAGCAGAGCAAGAAATTCAGTATTTTCTTTCACTTTTGTGAAAAAAAAGCTAAATCTGCAAGCTAATGTGAAAACAGGTCTCCATATTTGTACAGTGAATGGGAGGGAGCAACCTTTATCTTCCAGAAAATTTAAGTAGTTCATGCAGTTTAATGCCTTTTATGCCATCATTTACACACTGAAGATCTTGTGTGTGAGTGGTGACACACAGGTGGGCTGGTACCCTCATGTGAAATCAGTGGGGTTGCATAGAAGGATCACTGCTTACCGTGCAGAAAAAAGGAAGCAGACATTAAGTTTCAGTTGTATCAGGGAAGGAAATAGAAAATGGAAGCCAGATTTTGAAAATACAATCCCTGAGGTGAAAAGTCAGTGGATTTGTATACATATATGTATGTGCATGTATGTGTTCATGTGTTTGCACAGTAATGAGGTGTAGTAAAGCTGACATTTGCATTAGATCAGGTGTGCTTTATTTTATTATAATTTACAAACTTCAAGAACATAATGGAAAAAGCAGAAATAGAATTATTTTCTTCTACCATATTAGTGAAAGTAAACTCCATCACAGAATCCTCAGGGACTGCTCTCAGCAACAGAAAACTGTTAGCATCCCATTTAAAATATGCTATGCAGACTTCTTACTCCTAAGGATCTCAAATCAGGGTCTGACAGAACAAAGTAGCATCAGTTCAGCCTGGGGCATTGTGGGAAGGTGAGCGTATTTCTCTTCAGGGTTTTCTAGACACATGTCCATATATGTGTGTTTCTTACAGGATAGGCTTATGCCTTTCCTCCAGAAGGAAAACCTAAGCTGACAAAAGAGAAGGGTCTTCCCTTTCATAAGCATTTCTAGCACTGACCTCCAGCACTGAGAGGGACTGGAGATAGGATCCTGGCCAGCCCAGTGACTTCCCTGGAATAATGAGGAAGCAGAAAACAATCCCAGTCCCATTCAGTCAATCGCAGTAGGTTCCTGCAAATCCCATTCTGGTTCTGTCAGCTTCTTCCATATCCTTTCATGTTCATGTAGTCCTGGTGTGATGCCACCCACATTCTTGTCTTTATTATCTCTGAAGAAATCCAGCATATTTCAGATTTCTCACCTCTAGCAGGCGGAATCTTGTGTAAGGATAGAAATTAGGTATTTCAGCTACCCTTTGCCTATGTCCCTACCCTTAGGCCAAGTGCTCTACACAGTCCAGCACAGCATCATGCATGAGCTGGATGCTGGTAGAGAGGCAATACACAGACTCCAGAGCTGATTCACCATGTAAACCTTCACCTTTCTTGAGTATGCCCACCATAGGGTGAACATTTAGGTCCCTTGACTCTACACACCGGGGAACACTTCCCCACTACACACTTCCTACTTAGGGAGACGCTGGGGTGGAGAAATAAACGGCCACGTACAAGATGCTTTTGGTAGCCATACAGCATGGGATCATGTTGCTTTCTTGCTCGGTCCTCAAGTATTGCCAAATCTCTCACCAGCTTCATTATTATCTTCTAAATTGAATTAATACTTCATCACTCAACACACTTTGTAACTAGTATGTTCTATTGCTTAATGTTGCTTATATACTGCCTATTACTATTCAATAGGCAGCATTTTATTAGATGCAATGGGCCCAATCCTGCAATTGCTATAGATGTGAAAAAAGCTAAAAAGGGGTTTAAGTATCATCCTGCAATAACAGATGTCCTCAAAGAAGCAGGCAACTATTCTACCTCACCACTTGCAGTTTCTTCTGACTCATGTAGGTGGAGAAGGTATAATCATACTATGCTTCACTCTAGCCACCCTAGACAGTAGGAGTGATATTAGGATATATTTAAAATGCTGTTAAACTTGAACGTAGATGCAGTTGATCTGAATTGCACTGATGGTCAAATCCTTAAAATTTAGAAGATCAGTGATATGTGAACAAAAAATGGCTTGTGATCACGTAACTAAAAATTACATGTATGTAAAAGATAATATCAATTTGACAGACAGAGTTAAGTCTGAAATTTCCTAACTTTAAAATAATTTACAAGTGTAGCGTTCGTGTGCCATTCTTGTATTTTCAGTAAATTCTCAACATAGCAAGAAGTGTACTATCCACACATACAGGGGCACAGGAAAAACTGCAGTACTGAACAATACTCTGCTCTGCTTTGCAATATACACTCTACTGTTTGAAAACAGTAAGTGCTCCTTAGCAAGTTCTTAGTTATTTGTAATAGCATGTTAAAGATGAGAATAAAAACAAAACAAAAAACCCACAAAGCCTACAAAATAACTACCTGCCAGGAGACTGAAGAGGGCCTGTTCATGAAAAATAATTAAGGAACTCTCCTTTTATTTTTTTTTCTGTGAAGTAGTCTAAAAAATGAAAGACAATAGCATATATAACAACTTATGAAGGATTCTGTTACACTTGCCACAGAGGCACTCCCCAGACAGTCTGGCACCTTCATAAAATGGTGACAAAAACATCTGAATGCACCTTTAACATAAAGGTACTATACCATGTCAAATGGGGCACAGCAGACACAAGCACACACACAGAGACCTGTGTTCAGAGAAAATGCTGCTTGGAAAGTGCTTTGAGAGTCACAGGGAGTCAATCCTGTCTAACAATTAGGTCACTCATTTTGCCCAGCTTCTAGAACAGGAACTACCTTTTTGCTGTTGCTTTTGAAGCCTTTGTTCCATTGTTCAAACACCTGAGGATTAAAGAGATCATTCTGCAAGTAATTAATGATTTTCTGACATTTAGGTCTGTGATGCACAGATCTATCATTTCTCTTTCACCAATATTGGTAAATGAAAATACAGTATTCCTTAAAAATTTCATTGTCTTTTTGGCATATATCCATTTTTGTTTAAAGTGATTGCTTAAAAAAATTGAAAGGTTAATCTTAATTTCTGGAGGTATATTAAACTATTGGAAGAATTGCAGAAAGTAAGCAGAATTTTCAGACGCTTGCAAGATATCCTGCATCAAATTTTGATGCCATCAGGTACATAGCCATCTGACATTTCCCTGGAAATAGAACAAATCATGTTTATTACTTATTTCAGTTTGGGTTTGGTTTTGTTTGTTTGGGTTTTTTGTCAGTTTGTTTGTGGGTTTTTTTGTTGCCGTTGTTTTGTGGGGTTTTTTTGTTTGTTTGTTTTTTGGTTTTGAGCAGGGGTTGTTTATGTTTCCATGATGTGGAGAAAAGTAGAAGAGGGAGCTGAGTAAAGAAACGTATACATCCTTTAGAGTCCCATATGGGCTTCTCTCTTACTGTAGATGATAAATCTGGAATATTTGTGAATATTGGGATTATTATTATTTTTTTTTTCTCTCTTTTGGATAGCTAAATCTTTAATACATTGAAAGCACAGGCACTCTCCCAAAAGCAAAGAAGTATCAGGCTTCAAGCACACTCACAGCTGAAGAATTCAAAAACCATGACAGAAAGAACAATTATCACATTAGTGATAATGGAATAGAAAGTTTATCATGTGCCTATGAGTGGTGGAATTTTGGGACTGACAAACACCAAGTTATCTGCGTGAGACTAGCCTCTAAGCCAAACAAATTCCTTTGTATGACTTTACTAATATTACTGGAGTTATATCAACAGAGAATGTGATCCTCTTTATTTAGGTGCCTCAAGGTCAAGAGAAGTGTCCTTATTACACAGCAGACACAAACATGCCATAGTTCCCTTGCTTGTGAAATTTGCAGTTTATTTTTTCTCAGCATTTTATTTCCCTTGCAATCTTTGGATACAGATTCTCATATCTGAGACTCAGCTTTCCCAGGAACTACACTAGATTTTCTCAAGCTAAGTCATATGGAGCAGTGGAAGTTCAGGCTGAAATGTAGTAATAAGAGAAAATCCAGTAAACATAATTTCCTAATTACTAATAAAAGTTCTTAGGTTTTTACTAAATTTCTAGGGCATCAGGACTTGTTGGGCTTATCTGGGCTTGAAATGTTTTTAGCTTATTTTAGATGTGACAACAATCGTGTAGTGGCAAAATGACTATTGCCTGCACTTGTTTTAGCTTTGGGCAATTACGTGGTGTAACATCTTGTTATTTACTGGACAGGAATAACAAGTAGTTAGTCAATGTGGAGTGAGGTGTCTATGAACCTAGAACACAAATATGGTGCAGGAAAGCAAAGATGCTTGGTGATACCAGGAACACCGCACTGTCAGCACCAAGCACAGTGGTCAGTTACTGATCACTAAAGGAGTACAGCCTTGTAAGCCAGTGACCATCCATGGACCCAAGTGTGAGGGAGAAGAAACCCCTGTCATACTTCTCCCAGCAAAGGACTCAGGATGTTGACAACTTGCTGTAACTCCCATTCTACCCCTTCTTCTTGAAGCTGTTTTCTTTGAGATCTAGAGAGATATTTAGAGGGTGAATTTACACTGGAGGAAAAGATTAAATACTAGAAAGCTTGTGCATAGAAATCTGCAGTGTATTATTACTTGTTAGAGTTAGTATCATTGTAATTGTGCTAATAATAACCGGTAGGAGATTTGGTTAGACTGTTCAGGCCTTATTGGTCTAGAAATAAGTTATTCAATAAGAGGTTTTCCCTTTTCCCAACACGAGATTAGTAATAACTTCCAAACTCTAATATGCAACAGCTGTCCCAAAATAAGAACTTTGAAACATAACAATGGACACAGAGGAAGGCAGAGATAATTCAGTGCACCAGAGGTCTTTATTTTGTATAAAAATGGTGACAGCAAGAATGACAATTTAGTTATACTTCCACTCTATTTCCATCTGGTCCTCTTTCTTTCTCAACAAGCATAGTGTTTTTCTGTTTAAGGGTTATTCACCCATTTCCCTAGTTTTATTTAGTTTTAGTTTAAGCAAAATTTCATCAGCTATTCTCTGGATTATTTTATGTAATTCCAGAAGTACCCACAGTGCTGAAGATTATTATGTTTTGTAGTTCCTGTGGTGAAATCACATTCTTTTTCACCTGTGCTACTATCTTTAACAATTTTGGTTTGAAAGAAAGCATGAAAGCTTAAAAATCTATAGAGACAGCCACATATTTTTATATTTACACTCCCCTTGAGACAAAAAGGGATCGGAGGAGTCAGAGATAATATGAACTCTGGTTGTACCTCCACAAGGGATCCATATCAAATTTGGAAGTCTTTAACTTCCACCCCTGATTGGCCTTACCAAGACAGTGAGGCAAGCAGAGATATCAAGGTGGCAAGAGAATGAAGAAGACAGTTTTTAACAATAAAGTTTTTTATTTTAAGAAACAATGCTGGCAGTAAAACTGTCTGCCAGAGTTTACCAGTAGTGATGGTTATTGCTGCTGCCTGTTATAGCTGAAATTTGGCTGCTTCTATCCCAGACCTCACACAGTGAAAATAGCATCACTTATTTTTACACAGTGTGCACTGCAACTACAAAACGTATGTTCCCGAAAACTTTTTGTGGCTATAATTCTCAAAGAAAAGCTAGATGATGGTTGAGCACTTTGCAAGTATTGCCGTTATCAGGTTGATCAGTATTCATGTAATATTTTCTTGTGCTCCAGCAATCTGTATTTTATCCGTCCGTTGTCAGTCATTTTTGGCTGAAAGCTTTTAGAGGTGGCACTCTCTTTTGATCATTCATTTTCATCGGATTTTGCACAATGAAGGTACTATTATCAATTCAAATAAATGATAACACATCAACCGCCACTGAAATAGCTGTTACCCATCCAAATCGAGTGCAAACAAGTCTTAATGTACCTCAGCTACATATTAATCTACAATTGAATAACCTGAAGAATTCTTAGAGTTTTTTTCTGCTTACTGGAATAATACCAGGTCTGTATTAGTTTTCTTCATTTCTACCTGATATTACATGTAAGAAGAAACATATTCTGATGTTGTTTATTATGCTTCCTAGCTTCAAGAGGCTCCTATACAGAACTGCTACATTCTGCTGTGCCCGCAAATACTAATAAACCGTAATGCCAGCTTTCCTCTTCTCTCATCTCATAGACCCCAGAGTAAGCAATCACCCTGTCACTAGTGGCTGGTATCACTGAGGCTGAGGCTATTCATCTCTTGTGCTCCTTCCTTTTGCAGAAGCCAATGTTGATAGCAACAATGTTGGAAGATGTCACTGAATCCAAAAGGACTCCTCATGTAAACACAGGGCTGAAATAATCACGTAATCTGAGTTTTCCTTAGCTTTACTTTACATAGCGTATTTTTATCCTTCCATAGAGATGTCACTCACTCAAATAGTTTTCTCTTTAGCTGTTGAAATTCAAATGTGGTATATGTTTATATATAAGAGCATCCTTTTTAATTTCCTCAGATGTGTCTCAAGGCTAAAAAAGCCTCCCAAAGCATTCCTGTTCTTGGTTAAAATTGTATTTGTCACTGTTTCCATTAGTTTTCTAACGCAAGCCAATCAAAAGCCAATCAAGATTTCACCAGTAGAGTTTACAAGTTTACATGCTGATATACAAAGACAGAAAAAATAAATTAAAAAAAAAAAAAAAAAAGAAAAAAAGAAATGAACACTGTAGATTAAGTCTTTCATCAAGGTATTTAAAAAGTGGTGAACTTTTACATGTCTGATTTTCTTTTTTTTTTTTTTTTTTTTTAATTTTAATACAGATAAATAATACCCTGACATCACAGTATCACAGTATCACAGTATGTTTGGGATTGGAAGGGACCTAAAAAGATCATCTAGTCCAATCCCCCTGCTGGAGCAGGAACACCTACGTGAGGTCGCACAGGAACATGTCCAGGCGGGTTTTGAATGTCTCCAGGGAAGGAGACTCCACAACCTCCCTGGGCAGCCTGTTCCAGTGCTCTGTCACCCTTACTGAGAAGAAGTTTTTTCTCAAATTTAAGCGGAACCTCTTGTGTTCCAGCTTGATCCCATTACCCCTTGTCCTATCGTTGTTTGCCACCGAGAAGAGCCTGGCTCCATCCTCGTGACACTCACCCTTTATATATTTATAAACATTAATGAGGTCCCCCCTTAGTCTCCTCTTCTCCAAACTAAAGAGACCCAGCTCACTCAGCCTTTCTTCATAAGGGAGATGCTCCACTCCCTTAATCATCTTCGTTGCCCTACGCTGGACCCTCTCCAGCAGTTCCCTGTCCTTCTTGAACTGAGGGGCCCAGAACTGGACACAATATTCCAGATGTGGTCTCACCAGGGCGGAGTAGAGAGGAAGGAGGACCTCTCTCGATCTACTAGCCACCCCCCTTCTAATACACCCCAGGATGCCATTGGCCTTCCTGGCCACAAGGGCACAGTGCTGGCTCATGGTCATCCTGTTGTCCACCAGGATCCCCAGGTCCCTTTCCCCTACGCTGCTCTCTAATATGTAATTTCCCAACCTATACTGGAACCTGGGGTTGTTCCTGCCCAGATGCAGGACTCTACACTTTCCCTTGTTAAATTTCATTAGGTTATTCCCCGCCCAACTCTCCAGCCTGGACATCTTATACATCACATCCATAACAATAAAACCTTTTTCTCTAAGTAGAGATTTCAGATGAAAGTGAATAATGGAAACAGCTCCAACTTTTTAAGAGCACTTAATTTTGAATTTAAAGAATTCTTGGAGGGGAAGTGACTGATCCCTCAAATGCATCTTGCCAAGCTCTATGCACACAATCTTTTTGTCAGTCAGAATTGTACTATCTTCAGTATCCATGCTTTAATTGTGGACAATACCTTGTTATCAATGATAGTTTATTTTGCAATAGCCATTTTACCTCACATCTATTATTGTACTATACTGTCAAATAAGTACATCATGTCACAAAACCATTTTCAAATTGCAGACAAATTGTTATCTTTTGGACAGTGTCACAAGCTCTGTAGCCAGAAAGACTGCAATTGTGGAAGCAACAGAATATATGGCTGCATTACTGTCTGCTTTATTATTTTATTATTTTTTTTTTAGTTTTCTGAGTCCTGATGATGTTGTGGCTGAAGTCAAGCAAGCTGCGAATGCCAGTATTGAAGTTTAACCAGTGCTTTGATACTCTGCCTATTACACGTGGCATATAAAACAAACATACAATATCAGCTCTTTCATGCTTTTCAAAGGATTGTAGAAAGTAAAAAAAGAAAAAAAAATATTCCTGAACAAATTCAAAATATACACAACAAAAGTGAAAACAGATCTGGGATGAGAATGTTTTACAATTTATTCCATTGAGAAAAATGATGTTGAAATAATGTTAAGACCTTTTAGAAGAAAAATGAAGCATAGCTAGAATAAAGTTTGATATGCCTGTTTGAACTGCCAAGGTTAAGAATCATGAAAAGAATGCAGTGTAGCCAGTGCTCTCTGATTCTTCATATTCTTGGTTAAGAACAGAATATTTGGTACCCTATTAAATGTTTCTGAAAGTCTCCATACTGGAAAAGACTTCGTTCTCAGTAAGAAGTTCACAGTATCTTGCAGTTGTCCAATATTTTCTAAATAGATTCAGGTCCATTAGAAGCTCCTGTCTTATACAGGTACAGTACTACCAGAGCTGCAGTACAGAAGTACTCTAGCTAAGTTTTCTTTCCAGATAGTTAGGAAACAGTATGCAAGCTAGAATCACAACAAAGACATGAATTCATGATACTTTAACATAAATACTTGCAATTTTGCCTCAAGAGTCTGTCTTTCACTCTTCTAGGCAGTATCAATGCTGAGAGGAGTTATTGGATACTGCAGTAATACAAAAAAAAGGGATTCTGTATATAGCTTTTCCTCTTGTGAGGACATTAATAACATTTGTTTTTTGTCTTCTCAAACCTGCCTTCTGTATTCCTGAAGCTTACAGAAACTCAGTATCTTTGAGACTATTAATCTGCTGTGAAATATGATTAAAATTAGCATTTTGATGAAATTCAGAATGGCAAACACACGACAAAGTAAAGAGCACATCTCTTAGACTCGGCTAGACCTCCTCAGAATCTGAGGAAGGCAGTTAGTTAAAATCAGCAAAGGGAGAAATATGCTGTGATAACAGCTCCTTCTACTAAAAGCACTTGATCTACTGAGCTGAACACATAAATTAATAAGATGTCAGACAAAGAGTAAGAACAGGACTTGTAATTTAACCTACCCCCACGTGTCTTGTGAATTTTAGGAATTAGTCTTTCTGGTGTATCAGCAATGATATATACTTGTATTTGCATTGTAGAATGAGATAATTGTGGTCTGATAACTATTCCAGAATTCTGAATGGCAAGCATTCATCCAAAAAGGGGTCTCAAATGCTCTGCTTTTGAAATACTTAATTATTTAGACTTATAAACGTTAATATCCATGAAGGGTTTTGAAGATTAATGCTGCTTGGCAAGAGAAGTTCTCTATGTATATTACAGAGCTGAGACAAAAATAGCTATTCCATTTCATAGAGGACTTTAGCATTCCAGAAATTGAGTTTCATGCCAAATGTGAACAAAACATCTCCAAGATTCTGGAGAGAAATGTCTATTCAGATTTATTGAAATGTTACTTTAGGAAAATCAAATCTCACGCACACACACCTTCTAGCACAATAAAAAACTTCAAAAATATTTTCTATAACAAACTTCTAAATATGTCATGAAAAGAACACTTAAGGATACTTATCCATGCTTTTTGGCAAATTTTGCACACTTTTACAGAACTCTTTACCCTTGATGAAATGTTCCATCAGCATAGTAACAAGCAGTTCTAACAGCATGGACCTTTTCTGAAAGACTGCAAGAGAAGTTACTCTTACAAACAGACGTAACCAAACTTAGCCATTTTACCTCAGAATTTTCTTACTAGGTTTAGGACATTTTCCAAATAAGTTCATATCATGCAATTTCACTGATGTTTTCACTGCAGACAGTTGAAGATACTATTGCATCATAACACCAACCTCAGATTATTCTTTTGTTCACCTCAGTAGGTGAGTACTGAAGTAAATTATACATTTCTGGTAAACCATCATGACCTAAGAGAAACAGAACAAAGTTACTTCCTCTCTTTAACATGTCAGTGAGACTACAGCTGAAAAGGAATGAAGAAGATTGAAGGGCTTTGCTTGTTAAGGAATTGTATCTGGGAGTACTTATAGGAAAAAAGGTGTAATTCGTGACATGACCTTTTTTGGTTGCAGTGTCTCAGAATGAAACTGTATTTTAGAATGGAAATACAAGTCTATCTGCAAAGGAGCATATCATCCATATCATCATTTTACATGCTGGTATGCTCTCTGTAGGTTTGTAGTGAAATCCTTGGAGTGTCATCGTATCACTTTGAATCCAGTAAAGGAACCATCACACTGTCTCTACGGATTTGTTGTGAAAGTATTTTGCTATTGCAGCTTCATATTGTAATGGCTTCATAATGGAATCCCCTTAGAGTGATATGGAAATCATTTTACCATCATCAGCTCAGATTCTAAATGACACCATAATAGGGTCTTCATTAAAGAGGTGCATTAAAATCTTATAGAAATTGTTACTATGTTATTGTCCCACCAAACTGACTGGGGATGTGTCTTGGAAAACTACTGGCAATGTTCACTAATTACTTTCCAAAATGACCTTTAATATTTTTAATGCAACATATTTTATTTACTCTTTTTACGGTTTCTATTATCACTATAATTTTTATTGTTCTCTGGTGTACTTTAAACACTTTGTCTTTTTTGTAATAATCGCTGATATTTTTTTAAAATACGTGTAGTTTTTTAAGTCTACTAACTGCAAGATGTTTCTTTTAAAAAGCATCGATAGCAGTATTTAAGAAGTATAAAGGAGGTTTCAAGAGTACTGTCAGACAAGCAAAGCTCTGTATAATTCTTTCTTCTCATTCATGTGACCGAAAAATGTGACAGTTCAAACCCAGTTCTGTTGAAATAGAAGAAAACAAAACAAAACAAAACAAAACAAAACAAAACAATCTCCTGAATCCCAAAATACCGAGTTGTTTGTTTTTATATTATGGTGGTTGCAATCTTACTGTTATGTTCAAGAGAGACCAAATCTCTCTGAACTTTGGAATATTTGAAACATCCTATGAATATATTTGAAATGAGATGTTTACCCACATGCTTTACATACAATGTATGGATAGACATGCTAGTGGGATCACAGTTTTATTTGAAGTCCATGTTCAAATATATTCAAAACTGCTGCCAGGCTGGATGGGTTGGAGTGAGGGCCTTCCCCAAACTGTGTCACAGGGCTTCACGTGTTTGACAAACCTGATGCAACTCCATTGGTATTGTAAAAGAGACATTCTGGTTTTCAGCGTCAAAGAGGCTTAATAGCAGTACCCCACTGGTGTATTTTTCAAGAATTGCATTCACGGTTAATATTAATCAGCAATGAAGAATGTCCCAGAGGATCCAGCATTAGACTTGCTTGTGAGGATTAGTTGTGGCAAATTACTCAAGGGATAAATAATGCATTTAAATTACTTGAGGTCTGAGTGGTAGTAGGAAAATCTGAGTTCTGTGTGTTGCTGCCTGGAAATACATAGAATAACCTTCTGACTACTGGAGGCAAAAGGAGGAAGACACTGGAAAAAACAGATGCTAGTAAGAAAGGCAAGAGGCACTATGTTATTCAAGTTTTGGTAATGCTTTGTTGTAGATGGAAACCAATTAATGCTGAATTTCAACTGAACTCCTAAGAGATTACAGATAGCAACCCTATGAATACCAAGAGAATTCATCATGATTAATGGTATTACTGTAAATATCAGAGAAAGGAAGATATACTAGTTGTGTTTGCATAGCTTTGCAATATTTCTTTTATTCCATTAGGGGCTTTATTTACAAAAACATACACAGGCATTACACACAAAAATATGTGCATATATATATACATGCATATATATGTATACATTTATGTGTGTGCATAAACATTCACATGGATGTATATGAAGGAGGGGTCTTATTTTTATTTATATTCAGTTTCACATTTTTCTAAATGACAACTGCATCTCCAAAAGGAACACATCTTGTTATACACACATTTCCCTGTCCTATCAAGCAGTCCAAAAGTGATTCTAGCAAAAGCAAGTGTTACTAACACTTTTAGTTCTGTGTTAGAAATGGGCCTTCTGGTAGCGTTAAATGGCTGATGTTGAATATGACAGGGTGAGAGAGCTTCTGAGGCTTTTTGTCACACAGCCAGACCTGGAGATTTGGGAAGATGGAGAAGAAAAATCTTGCAGCTCGTAAAGAAATGCCTGGAATCTGCATTTTAAAGGAGAAAACAGGATTCATATTTGGATCAATACAGCTTTAAGCTCTTTGCAAACCCTGTCTGTCTAGAAATATGAACTTTAGTTCAGCTTTTAGCAATGCCCTGAGAGCTGTTCTCAAAAAATACCCCAAACAACATGATCAACTTAATGACTGAAACCACATATGTCATCTGGTATTTTCTTACAATCTTGGAGTTACTTTCTGAAATTTGTTTTTTCTGGGCAGTATCTTTCAATAGCCTTTAAAAAAATCATTCAGGAAATTCACAATTTTCTTTCCTAACAAATTAATTTTTTTCCTCTTTTTTTTTTTTTCCTGCTTTGTGATAACAAGGTTGGTCTAAAGCAAACTGAGTGATTTAAATAATGGTTGTTAAAATTATTTCAACAGAGAAAAACAAATTGCAAGAATTTATCAGATTTGTAATGTGAAATGAATTATTTCAGCTAAGCCTTGAACTGAATTAAAATACAAATTATATAATTTTGGCATGCTTATCAAGAAGAATAATAATTCTGGTTTTGGTTTCTGTACTCATTTTTAATTTGTGGTCTTTACAGAGCACTGGGTTCAACAGATACTTTTCAAGAAAGAGACCCAGTTGGGTGATACTTGGGCACAATGCATGTAGTTCAAAATGATGAGGGTACAAGCTGAGGCTTTCTTCAGGTACTTAGCTCATCAGCTAATTAAGAGGTAAAGGAAATTAAAAAGCTCACTTGTTACTTTTGTAGGCTAATTAACATTTAGAAAAATTTTATTCCCAAAGGCAGATACAGCAATGATTAATTATCATATTTTGATTAAGTCAGTGATATGATGTATTTTCTCATTATGTGTAGTAATATTCAGCCAGGCTTCACAGTTAGCCCCAGGTTAAGGTCAGAGACCAGTTCACTTAACACGAATAATACTTGTAACCTGTATTCAGTCTAATATATCCAGAGTGCCATCCTCCAGTTTTGTCTTAAGATTTTTTTTCAATAAAGTGATAATTTTTGTCTTTAGGTTTTGATTTGAAGTCATCTGAGTCTCACTGTAGTGTCAATGACTTTTTCATTGAGAAGTGATGAGATTATAACAAGATTATACTGAGATTTTTTGTTGTTGTTGTGTTTTAATTGTGAATTGGCTCTGTAATTTTTGCAATGTCTGTGATCATTTGGACACTAATTTCTTAGCTATCGGAGTTGAAAAGTGCACTATTACCAAAGATCCTTGGCCTTTCAATTCTTCTTGCTTTTAAGCCCCAGGCTGATCACAACTGCCATTATCTCATCAACCATGAGATTATTTTCAGTATTTTAGCTGGTAGGACTAGCAGTGGATTTTCTCAGACCATATAAAGATTTTAATTCAGCTGAACATAGTGGCAGCTGCTACTACTGCCTCCAGCTACAATTGCTTTAGCCCTAAGACAATCTCTTTTGCATGTTAAATATGTGGTGTAAGTGCCAAGTTATCTTCAGCCTTTAACAAGGTTTTTTTTTTTCCCCGGTTTATTGTAATGCAATATAACTCTCCATACAAAGCAATTTAAGCAAAGAAGAGTTATGAATGGTATCTAGCCAAAATCATGAACTTCCATCATGCAAATGAGAATACCTAATTAAGAGCCAATGGTCAAAATTTCCATAATGATGTAGCCAGATTAAATGTGTTCTAGGTTCCCTCAGGAATCTGGATAGTTTGTCTTGCATTAATGTCTATTACAGAAAAGCACCTTGCATGAAGATATTTTTTTAAAACACTAGGGCTAGGAAGACTTCTTTCTGTTTTCTTGCATTTTACTAAGTCAATCTTTAAAAGTTAGTTGACTTATCTCCCTGAGATCTACAGCAATCTTGAAATTAATGAAATGTCAACATCATTATACAATAAGAATGACTAAATGGATTCATCAAAGCTGTTTATGCATTATGTAATATTTTGAAATTGTGTAATTTGGCAACTGGAACAGAGTATTTTTATGCCTTTTTAAATTATGCATTATTACTCAGAGTGCATTATTTTGGACATTGTATCCAACAAATGTTATCAAAACAAACTCTAAAAGAAGTGGCTTTAAATTAATATGTTATAATTGAAAGATTCATGCCAGTGAGATAACATAATGATTTAGTGAACAGAACAAATGACTATGACCATATGCAATATGAAATATTTTCCAGATATACCACCCTTCATTAATTGTAATGAACTGAATAATTAAAGCTGTGATGTAGACCAGTAAGTGGATTTTATGAAGCTCCTCCAGGTCAGTGTAGCAGCGAGTATTTTATATTATCATACACTTAAAAGTATGTGCCTGGAATCATATATATAAAATAATTTCTGTGTTGCAGTGGTTCATTCATACAAACACAGATTTTATACAATACCATCCATCTACTCATTCAACCACTCCCCTAAAATTATGGAAGCATAGAATCATACAATGGTTAGGGTTGGAAGGGACCTTTAAAGATCTCTGCCATAGTTAGAGACATCTTTCACTCGATCAGGTTGTTCAAAACCTCATCCAAACCGACCTTGCAAATTTGCAGTGACAGGACATGCACAGCTTCTCCGGGCAACCTGTTCTATTGTCTCACCACCCTCATTGTAAAAACTTCCTTGCTTACGTCCAATCTAAATCTACCTTCTTTCAGTTTAAAACCATTAACCCTTGTCCTGTCACTACAGGCCTTGGTAAAAAGTTTCCATCTCTTTTATAAGTCTCCTTTATATATTGAAAGGACAGAGTAGGTTCTTCCTGGAACCTTCTCTTCGCCAGCCTGAACAACCCCAACTCTCTCAGCCTGTCCTCGCAGGAGAGGTGTTCCAGTCCTCTGATCATCTTGGTGGCCCCTCCTCTGGCTCCTCTCCAACAGGTCCATGTATTTCCTGTACTGAGGGCTCCAGAGCTACATGCAGTACTCCAGGTGGGGCCTCACAAGAGTGGAGTAGAAAGGCAGAATCACCTGTTTTGACCCGCTGTCCAGGGGAGCCACATGCATAACACCACATGAATCAATGAAGTTTTATCTGCAAAAATTTCATGCTCTATTCTAGAGATTAATGAAGTAAAGAATTGATAAGAAGCAGTGATTACATTTTTCGAAATCATAGTATTTTTATAAAACTGAAGACAGTAGAACTTTCCTCTCTAAAATGCATATCAGTTTATCATTACATATTAACAGTATTGTTATTGATGTTGTTTATAGAGCCTTAGTCACAGACCTTGGCTTCTCTAAGCCAGAGAATACAAAACAAACTAAAACCAAAACAAAAACAAAAACAAAACAAACAAACAAACAACTGTCTTGAAGAACTGAAAATCAGTATTTGTGGAGCTAATACAGTTATGTGGATAAAGTAACCCATACTGATTCCCATTTACTCTCAGAACCAGGCTGCTTCTGGTACTTAGGATGACTGTGCACTGTGGCAAATTTGGAGTATGAAAAAGAGATAGTACGATGCAGAGAAAACCATGAGATTCTTAGAAGACCATAATAAGCAGTTGTCATCCTTGCCTGTACCACAATGTATGATGCATTTCATTTGGGGTATCTCTTGAAAAGTGTCATGTAGGAGAATCGAAGGAGAAAAATGAAGAAGCTTTGCTGATATTTATGATGATGATATCCAAATAAATAACCTGCTGGACTGAAGCTGGCAGAATGGGTTAAATTCTGATCTCAAAATTTGTATGTGAGATATCTAAATAAGGTAGTACTAGGCCATAAAAGAATTTGAAAATGAAGCCAAAAAGTTATATTTTACACTCAAAATATTTACATAACTTCACTGGCACCAACAGTTTCTAGAGAGGAAAAAATAGTTTGGTTGTTCAAAACATTAAACACAGAAAGTTTAGACATCAAAACAGTAAAAATGTGCTCACAGTGGAATATTAAAGGAACTTTTTAAAATGTTCTAGATTTCGCTTTCCCTCCTAATCATGTGGTCATGTAGAAGGAAAATAAAACCTAATGCTAAATGCAGAATGGCTGTACTATATAGCAGGAAAGCAAGAGAACATTAACTCTGGGAAAAAATAAAACAAAACAAAAAAGCATAGGTACATATAGTAAGGCAGATACATTTCTACTTACTCAGATAACAATAATGGAAAATTTGCTGATTTTCTTTTGATTTAAAATGTATTTGTATATGATATTCCAATGACTGACCTTTAAAGTTTCTGTCCTTACAGGCTGCACTTGAAATGGATATTTTTAGCATACAAAGCATTAATAGAAATAAATATATATTTGTGCATTCATGCTGAAACTGTAGATCTCTAGCAATACACACCTTACTTTTACCGCAGTGCTTGCCAAGGTTGTCCCTGTCATTGGCTGCATCACTAATATAGTGTTTACTAATAGCTCTATAGAGGAACAGTATTTCCATAGCAACAAATGAACAATACTAGAGATATTAATTGTTTCTACATTATCTGTGTACAGTTTGCTGTAAAGCAACATTTTGTAGTTTGATAATTGCTAGACTGGAGTGATTTTACATTACAAAATAATTAGCATAAACACTTAAGAAGATGAAGAATGCCTGTTGAAAAGGAGAGAAAACTGACAAAAAAGTGAAACTATATTGCTAATATTATCATAAGAACCAGCAGGAAGGACTAACTTTAATATTAGTCACTTCATCTGGTATTAGCCATCTGCTATGGATTCAACCATGGAAGATCTTCCCTAATTTTAGCAAAATGGAGAGATGCATCTCATTAGGCTACCCAGTTTCTCACTGAAAATGTATTTTTCAGTGGAAAAATGTCAGTAGCTGTCTATCTTGGTGAACTCTCTCTTCTACTTTGGCACTTGAAGGTGCAAGGTCATCAATCACACAATATATATGTGCAATCCAGGACTTTAATATGTGACATTCAACAATATTTGTAAGCAATCTTATTTTTTGTAAACAAGGCATGATGCTGAAACTAACAATGTTGTTAATACAGGAAGAAGCATATTTCTGGGGCTATATTTTGGGCCTCTGTTTCTCAAGATATTTAATCTAGAGTATTGTACCAACTATGTTTGATGTCATGAACTAACACTTACTAAGTATAGTGGATTTTACTGTAGCATGATAATGGTAGAAAAATCTAAGTAAAGGTTAGATGCTTTATTATTATTATTATTTATATATCTCTGAAAACTAACTACAATGGAGTAATACAAGTTTGAAAGGAACCGCTGCAGTCACAAATACTTAATGCTTCAGAAAGAAGGTAATTTAAAATTACCATGTCATCACTGTTTTAATGTGGGATATGTTAGTAACCCAGGAACTTGTTAACTGTGTTATCTGAAGGGAAGGGAAGGGAAGGGAAGGGAAGGGAAGGGAAGGGAAGGGAAGGGAAGGGAAGGGAAGGGAAGGGAAGGGAAGGGAAGGGAAGGGAAGGGAAGGGAAGGGAAGGGAAGGGAAGGGAAGGGAAGGGAAGGGAAGGGAAGGGAAGGGAAGGGAAGGGAAGGGAAGGGAAGGGAAGGGAAGGGAAGGGAAGGGAAGGGAAGGGAAGGGAAATAAAAAAAAAAGAGGGAAAGAAGGGAGGGAGGGAGGGAGGGAGGAAGGAAGGAAGGAAGGAAGGAAGGAAGGAAAGTAACAATTCCATAAACATTCAGTGTTTACAAATTTGACAAAATGGCAGTGGCCAATATTAGCAAAGGCCCTGTGGATGCACAGAATCTCAGGAACAGATGCTGAAGGTTTGTAAGACAGCTCTCATCTCCTTTGTAATGGTGTAAAACCAAAGCTACTCTGCCATGATCAAGAATACACCACAAATCAAAAAGAAGTAGAATCTGGACCATGTATTTTATTTTTATTCTAATCAGCATTGTTTATTAAAAATAGAGTATTGGGGTATAATACAGAAGAACAGAATGTTGCTCAAATGCAGCTGCTAAGTAATCAGAGCCTCATTGTCTGAACTACGCTTGAAGATTTCATATGTATGTAGAAAACAAGAGCAACATGTTCAACATTTAATAGTTTTGCAATAAATCTCCTGCCTGTTTTTTTTAAAGTTCATTAAAACTCAGCCCATGATTCGTTTAATGATGAGAATTAAATAACAAGACCAGTTCAAGTTTATAGGAACTTCAATGACTGTAATGAGCCCTGCCAATGACCGGAATAAATCTCATACAGAAAAGTTAGAGCAGTTTTCCAGGTTCAAGTTAACCTTACAAAACCCTTCTGCTCAACAAATCACCTCTTTCTTTTATCCTTAATAACCATTTCTTTCTAACACAACTTTAAAAAGACAAATGTACAAAATTGACTGTGTTGTTTTAAAATTAATTTGTATACTTTGTATTTACTGTATTCTGGTTTTGTTGTTTGTTTGGTTCATTTTTGTTTGCTTGTTTGTGTGTATGTGTGTGCGTTTTTCTTGGTTTCATCTGTTCTCCCTTCTCCTGCTCTCACTGTGGTTTGGATAAAAGTTCTGGGACTACTTACATCCCTGATATATTCCTCCCATCCACAATTTGCCCTCCATGAGTACAAACTTTCTGGGGGAATGGCATCAGTAGCAGCTCTCTCCTGTGGTAACAATGTCTTCAGGAATATGCAATTTCATAAGTACCTGAAATTCAGTTTCTATTTATTTTCAAAAGATATAAAAAAAATTATGTTATATGGCTTGACAAGAGTTGACTATAACTAAACAACCAAGTAACAAAAGCAAAATATAAGTTTAGAAAATACTTGTTGATCTTCTTTCTTAACTGGGGAACTAAAGTACATAACAGTGAAATTACTTGTCCATGGCCATTTCAAAGTATAATCATCAAATGAAAATTTACTTCCCATATCATAAAACTAAGATGCTATTTTTGTTTCACAGTGCCTTAGAGCTGTCCTTTTCTGCTTTTGTAACATCTCTTGTATAAAGACCACACAATGAAGCATCTTCCTCACTAGCATCAGGTCTTGCATATAGGAAATAAATAAATAAATAAGGAAACAAACAAACAAACAAACAAACAAACAAATAAATAAATAAATAAATAAGATGTTAAACTTCT
Source organism: Columba livia (assembly GCF_036013475.1). Taxonomy (NCBI): domain Eukaryota; kingdom Metazoa; phylum Chordata; class Aves; order Columbiformes; family Columbidae; genus Columba; species Columba livia. The sequence continues at coordinate 115,820,877 of NC_088603.1, read as the reverse complement.
GATGATTTAAGGGCAATTTGAGAGAGCTGGTAACTGAGGCTTTGAAAGGTTACAAAAAGGTAATGAGAATCATGCAATTCTATTTCATAAGCTTTTGTTTAAACGGAGCTATCATTCAAGGAAGTGTCATGACGATGTAAGTTTTGTGATTAATCCATTGTTCCTCGTATCTAGTCTTTTGCGGACAGTACTTACATGAAAGATTTGTAGGGTTGTTTTTCTGAACTTTGTCATCTGCCTACCATGTAACATTTTTTTAATGAGCTCATGTGACTAGAAGTCTGGTATTACTTATTGCATACAGCAAGCACCTTTATTAAACCAGACAAAAAGATGTTCTACTCAATTAGGGATCTTCTGTGCATTGACTATATTGCTACAGGATTTCTGATGCTACGTTCAGTGTTACATTACAAAGTCACAATAAAAGGTTATGGGGAACTTACTTAAGTGGATTTTCCAATAATAGTTTGATCACTGCTCTAGTTGGCTGCATGGATGAGTGTATTTATCATTGCTGCATTTTCAGTTGAGCTCTCCTGTCTTTCTCAGAACTGCTAAGCTTGCAGTTTTCTTGGGTTGTGTCATCAGGTTCCCTCATGTACGTTTTTAGTATTCAGCACAGTAGCTGAATACCATGTTAAGGGTTACTATAGCAGATATTAGAAACCTATCAGCTCTGTTTAAACTGTAAATAACCTTTTAAATTACTTACTAGAAACATGTAATTCACCATATGTATAGGGATGTGAATCATGCAAAGTAATTTCATTAGCTTTTGTTCAAATGATACAAAATTTAACTGTCATTGTACACATGCACTAATTCAAAGCTGCTGATTTGGAGAACCATGAATTCATTTATCTTCTTTTCAGAAGGACCATATCTTAATATTTAGTATATATTTTAGAGGCAATTTCTCCTTTTTTTTTTTTTTGTGGCACAAAGTTGTAAACATCAAAAGAAAATTGAATTGTTTTGCAGTATTATCCCACTAATTGACAGCAATTTCTTCTTTTACCAGCGCTTCACCAGTTCCCTGAGGTTTTAGTAATTCCCAAGTTATATTACGTAATGCTTCCTGTGCTTTCATGCCTGATGTCATTTCAAGATATCAATGACTTTTAGCCTTGCATGAAATATCAAAGCACTTTTTATTTTTTTTTAATATACTTGTCTTTTAAAGATCCAAGCTTTCTAGTAACATAGTCATGCAAAGATTTCATTAAGAAATTTGATAACATTTCACAACATATGATGCACTGAGACATTGATTTGCTTTTCTTACTGCTGGAAGCTAATAAAAAGATAGCTAGCTGTGACTGTGTTTTCTTTTAACCATTGTCGCCAGTGACTGGAGCTGTTCCTATGGTATTCAAAATCTAACCCCTTCATCTCTATGGAGTTTGGGACTTCCCAGTGGAATTGCATTGAAGGCTCATTCTTCTATCTTTGTAAATTTTTTTTAAAGCTATTTATCTGGACTAACACAATTTTAAACTAAGTCTTCTAGTATTTAATACCAAATACCAATATAATTAGGACAAAGGGCATTACACTTTTCAGCTTTAAGGCACATTGTGCATTGTCAATGTCTGACTTTGCAAGAAAATTAAGAAAAAAAAAAAGGAAAATAATTTTTATCAGAATTTAGCAAAATCTGCTCATACTAAGCCCCCATGCTATTTACTTCTTCCTATTTCAACAGCTTACTGTACATCCAAACTGATTCCTCAACAAATAAGGGCATGTGCTGTCATCCTAATTTCAACCTCCCATCTCCCTACACAAAGACTACTGTCCTAAACCCTCGCTCATATACAGTTTATCCCCCTGCTAACTCAAAAAATTATCCTGAGGTCTCAAATCTTAAGACCTTATCCCAAGTGATGTTGATAATTAACATGCAATATGGAGGAGAGTTGTTCCATACACATGCAGTGTATGTATATTTAGAATAACAAAATCACAAATTCTGTATTGCCAGAATGGTAGTCCTAATTCAGTAAAATCATGAGTTTTCCATCAAAAGATGTGTCTTTCATAAAACTCTTATTTTAAAGAGTGCACTGAAAGACAGCTTTCAAACTACACAGATATATTCTGACTCAAAATGTTCATATGAACTAGTTCCTACTCAGAAGTAGACCACACTTCAAAATCTGATTATATTTTTTTAAAATATAAACCCCTAAAAGTAAAAATTGTGAATAGTTGAAACTATTGAAATAATCAATTTTTAAAAGTTTCAGAAAGGCTTTCATATTTCTTCTTTATTAAGTGTTGAGGTTTTGTGGTTTTTTAAAATGATCTGGAATGGAAAAGCTTTCTGAACCATCCATAGCTGTCCTTATTATATTTTTCTAAGCATTTAATGTCTGCCTGTGCAAAAAACTCCAGAAGGATTTCCTTTTTTTCTGTCACGTTGGAAAAGCAATATTTAAATCAATATGAGCAGACATCAAACAGCTGTAGACACACCTGAAGCCTATATTTCATATGTATTTCCATGACTTTTCAAAAAAAAGTTTATTTGACCTTACTAGATGATTAATAGGGTTATAGACCTGCACTGTAGAATCTGAAAATCAGTGGAAATGTTTTTAAGGACTTCGGAAAAATAGGCAGAATACCACTAAAGTTAATTGACAAGAAGGACTTTAACCTAGATAATGCTGCTTCTATGGTTGAATCATCTAGCAATCGTTTATTTTCTATTGGCAGAAACACATGTTATTACAAATCTATTGGAGTTTAATTCTATTTAAAAATGTTACACTAAACGTTGTATCACAAGTGATAAAAAGCAGTATCTCCAGTCCATTTCTTTTTTCCCTATGTATGTCTTTTCTACCCACAGCTCCCTGTTTCCATGGTCATCCATGGAAAAAAGTAATTACACCTCCATTTGCAGCCTTTTTTAGAGACATTTTCAATTTATGGTATATCAACATCATGTAGTTTGTTATTTCCACACCGTTATAAAGATTAACACTGTTACAAACATGAAAAGCAGAATAAGTGCCATTGCTGACTCAAGTCTATCAAGCATTTTTCTTGTGTATCTCTATGAAAACACAAATAAGTTCTATAATCAGTCATTGCTTTGTTAGTGCACAGAATAATTCTAAATTCTCATTTATTCAAGGTCTATTAGAAGTCCTGTTGAGCTGACAATGCTTCATGATGTGTTTTTTCCCCTCCTGAATCTAAATATTTTTATTATTAGCCTTTAGAGAAATTACTGCTGGGTTTTGTTGTTGTTGTTCTTTCTGTTTTATAGTGACACTGAATTTAAAATGAAAATAGATATAATTTATTCATAAGATTTGATTCACCCTGATTGTTACATTATTTTCAATGTTGACAGTTGTTGGTGAAGAGTCTGGAAAGATAGAGGGCATTTATTTGGCCATCAAATGCCATAAGTAATAAAATGATGTTGTCTTGTCTTTAGTTAGGGCTTTTTCATCTTCAAAATAAGAAACTAATTTAAAAAGAATTACACAAATCTTTGAGTTTTTTAACCTCCATGTGAACTTCATGTCTTTCTATGCTACTCATAGTGTATGAATTTTAAATCTTACTAGAAGAATTTGGATAATCCCTGTCAAGATGCAAAAATAACAAAAAGAAACTTAATATCAACACTTACCACTCGATTATTAACAAAAAATAAAAAAAGTCACTTTTGTCCTTTTTTAAAAAAGGTATATAGACAGGAAACTTAATGAATGCAGAGGATTTATAAATATACAAAATAAAAATAAAAAATAAAATCAGGAAAAATAACACTGTGTATATTAAACTTAGCTGGTTAATCAAAAGGGAGAACTGATTCCTGTCAGGATTCACTGTAAATAAAATGTGACTTTAAACCACATTTTTATTATTTAAAGAGGTAGGGAAACATTACCTGTAAACTCCAGAATACAACTCTTCGACTGTGGTCAAGGAGTAAGTTGTTCAGCAATACAACCACACAGTAAGATAGTTAAATAGAGGAGCTACATCGGTGGTTGATGGTTTAAAAGATGAATGATACTACAGAAAATTTTAAAAAGTGTCTCAAAGCCACTGCCTAGGTTTGAACTATCCAGATGATATCTGTCACAAGGAAAAATTGCTCTCCTAATTCAAACCAAAGCAGATTTTTTTTTAATTATTAATAAGTACTTAACAAGAGAGCAGTAAACTGTACATTCAGGATCAATGTCATACAGCAGATAAACCACAATGCTAGACAGCTACAAACCATTAACAAATACTTATGCATTTATAAACACCCTTCTTTAGCTAATCCCAGGTGACTGGTCACAAAGACATGTACCTATGCACACCCATGCACACCCTCTGATGGGCAGCCTGCCCCACAAGCACCCCTCCTTGTTGGACATTGAGACTTCCCTGACTTGCAGAGCTGCAAGGAGCCATACCCAGGACCTCAGCACTGACCGTCTGCCAGCCGAATGCATGACCTGTCCCGGCAGACACCCTGGTGGCACCAGGTGATGGATGGTGGTGCCAAACCACATTTGAGTTGGGTCTTCTCCAGCTGCTATGGTTGGTCATCTTTAACATGGACAGATTTTGCCAAACACCCTCTTGCAAGGTTTTGTGTATTTGATCAAGACACACTGTTTATGCTTGTATTAATAGAATCATCAAATGACTTGGGTTGGAAAGGATTTAGTTTCAACCCCCCTGCCATGGGCAGGAACACCTTTCACTAGACCAGGTTGTTCAAACCATCCAACCTTGCCCCAGGGATGGGCCATTCACAGCTTCTCTGGGCAACCTGTTCCAGTGCCTCACCACCCTCATGGTGAAGAATTTCTTCCTTATATTTAATCGGAATCTACTCTCTTTCAGCCATTATCCCTTGTCCTGTCACTACCTGCCCTTGCAAAAAGTCCCTACGCACCTTTCTTGTAGGTCTCCGTTAGGTATTGGAAGGCTGCTATAATGTCTCCCCAGTGCCTTCTCTTCTCCAGGCTAACAGTCCTGACTCTCTCAGCCTGTCTTCATAGGCAAGGTTCTCCAGCCCTCTGATCATCTTTGTGGGCTTCCTCTGGAATTGCTCCAACAGGTCCATGTCTCTGGAAGCCCCTGTCCCTGGAGGCCCCAGATCCAAAAGCAGTACTCCAGGTGGAGTCTCATGAGAGCAGAGCAGAGGGGCAGAATCACCTCTCTTGACCTGCTGGTTACACTTCTTTTGATGCAACCCAGGATATGATTGGCTAAGTGCACATTGCCAGCTCATGTTGAGCTTCTAATCAACCAGCACCCTCAAGCCCTTCTCCTCAGGAATGCTCTTAATCCATTTTCCACCAAGCCTGTATTTGTGCTTGTAATCGTAGCTTAGCAGTGTGACTTTTGCCAGGGTGAGGTCACAAAATCATCCCTACAATACAGTTTCAAATTTTAGAGGGTTTGTGTTCTGAAAATTATATCCTTTTGTTTTGCAATGCAAACTAAGTGCCCACAATAAGAGCCACCACCAGTCATCATCAGTATTGTGAAATTATATTGGTAATAAATCATGAAACAGATGTCTATGATGTTTTGTTTTACCAGTTAAATGTTCTACTAAAGCTGTTAGAAAATTCTCCATTTGCATGATACGATCAGGCACATCTGATGCATGAGTAACTCCTGGAGGAAAAATTCCCAATACTGATGTCATTCTATGTGGAGACGTGTGTGCCAGTTCTGTGTGGGAGTCTCGTTAGTGGAGGGCACATATCAAAATATTTCATGCTATGGTTTGACCTTGTCACAGTGTGACTCTGGCTTCAGATGAAGTTGCATGGCCAATTCCAAAGTGAATGGTGGATTTAACATCCCTGGTAGCCTTCATCTCACCGAAAGGCAAGTTTCCAAATGTGTACACCTTCAGCTAGGTTTCACCTACAGCTGCTCAAAAATGTTTCAGCAGAACACTGTTCAACTCCAAAAATGCAGTTTTGTTGAAATCCACTTGTTCTACAGGAATGCTTCAATTTTGAAGCAATTTTCCACAGGAAAGTGTCAAAATTAATCATTTCATCTTTCTTGTTTCATTCCGATAATGCCAAAACATTTCATTTCAAAAGTATCACCCTCTTTCACTTCATTTGACATTCAGATTACATGCTAATACTAATTTTAAGACAGTGTGGTTATACACTAATAGGTGTATACACACATTGCACATTTTTAAATATGACTCCATCTGAATTGCTGACATTATAGCACTTCTGTGTTATCTAAACAAAGAGTTGTTAGTTCCAGTTTGGAGTGGTAGCACTTCCTAAATACTGTAAATTGATACTTCTGGCCAGTGGCACCAGAGAAGCCCATTTTCTAATGCAGTGGCAAAATCTTTGCAGGGAGATACACAGCAAGAGAGTTATATCTGCAAAATATAGCACAAAGATTTAAGACTTTGGATCAGTATGTCTCAGTTTAAAATAATCTGTCTGCTCTTACCAGTCACTTTTAAGTCATGGGGAAAATCTTCATATTTCATCAAATATCAGAGCTTTGTAGATCCAGAGAAAGGGTGAATTAATGGACAACATGTTTGTTTACCTTTCTCATTAGCTTAGCTAATTAGGTTCAGATGTTAATATACATTAAATGATCCTTTTTCTTTTGACTGTCTGTGAAGGATTCTCAAGAGACAGGATTAGAGTATGAAAGCCTTTATGCACAAAATGTCTGTGGCCGTGTCCACAACCACAGCAATTCAAGCTTACACATATCAGCCATCCAGGAATTCTCACAGCTGCCTGACAGGGATCAGGTAAGAGGATATATTAGATAATAAAATCTCAAAGGTGTATTCAGTCTCTGGATACTCTCCATCTGCCAAAAAGAGTGAAAATGAGTGCTGGTTCTACTGTGATATACATCTGCCCACTGATTTCATAAACATCAGGCCAGTGAATGCCACATTTGGAGTATTTCACCCACTATCCACCCAGAGCCATTTTTGTCCCGATACACACCACGGCAATCCAGATCAGAATTCGGCTTTTTTAATAGTAAAGATTTCACAGTTAGTTATGCAATTTGGAAACTGCATGATTGATTGTTTGAGGTAGTTTCTGAAGTGCTTTGATGTCTCAGACGAGACAAGAAACATTTACATTTGCGCTCAAATCCAATGGAGGTGCTGAGGAAAGTTCAGGCCACTCTGGGTGTTACTTTTTTCAGCCTGACTATAGTCACAGAAGACAAGTGACTTGCACACAGATGTAAGCTGCCACTAACCCCTACATTCTCCTGGTAAGCTGAACTCTAGCTAATACCTCACTTCACTCCCATGGCTTCTAAACAATTGACTAATTCTTGAGGTACTTTGGAACATTCAGCCACACACATTTTTTAAGCACTGCATTCTGGTTAGGGACAGAAATAAAATACATTCTTTTTAAAGTTTGGTCAATCAGCTTTGCTCACGTAATAACTAAAATGCATCTCCAAATAGCCACAAGGCTAACTCATGGAGCAGGTTATCCTCAGCAGTACTTCATGTCTAATTTCTTTCACTACCACTCCTAACACTGTTATAAAAGCTATTAAATTAACAGATTCCTCTGACAGTGTTTCATTTCTCATTATAGCAAAAAGGCAAGCAGCTAACACTGCAGAATTTTCATCAGCTAATGCCTTGTAGTAAATCCATTAGAAAGCCATTGGTATCTAATTGTCTAATCACAGCGAAGGCCTAGGAGTGACATGGCTGTAATGGGATTAAAGTAGATTGTAGTGCACTGCCTACATTCTCTGATCCAGTCTGGAGATAGCAACGACCTTGCAGGTCATTTCAGTTAATTTAACCAGACTTGGAAGAAAAGAAGGAAAAACTGCTTTCATTAAATAGGTAAAAGATCAGACACTGGTTTGTTTACACCCGAAAGAGATAAAGTGGATATTACAGATGGAAAAACACACCATTAACTTGGAAGGAATCCAATGTATCAGCGAAGAGCTGTTGGCAGAATCAAAGTTGGAACACTTGCACATGGTTTGATGAAGCAAGCAAAGTTCTAGGTGTGCAGAAAGCAATGAGTTATCAAGTATGCACCCCTTCAGTCCAAAGTAATCTGGCCTCATGGTCTGCAGCTCCAAGATGAACACCATCCTCTAAAGCTATGCAATGGACTTGCAAACATTGATTCAGTGACTCTGTGAACTATTAGGTTTCTTTGCAGGGGATGTCATAAAAAAATGGGGGCCACTGCTTTGCTGAAGCCATTTCAAGCACCTTGAAACACTGCTTTGAAATCTATCCTGCTAAACATGGGAGGATGCTCTACCCTAGCCTTCATATTAACAAGATTAATTACTTCTATAGATTTACTAAAGACTCCCAAGAAAAATATTTTTTCCTTTCCATCAGAAATCCCTTTCAGAATTTCACTTTAGTTACTGACATAAAGTAATTGTGTCATAGTCATCAAAATGAGGAAGGTATATGTGAGCAAGGGATAAGTGTATTGCTTAAAAATCATGACAAATATGCATATATTTAATTGTATCTACAGGTTCTTGATTCATCTTCCTATTGCAGATACTTTCAAAGTGATCTGTCAATGAGGCATTATTATGCTAACTTTTGGGAACAGGCCCAATCTTAAAGCACTGTGATTTCACATGGTATTATTCAAAATATTTCAATTTATCTAAGTGAGGCTGCAGTTTTTAGGATAATTACTGAAATGTATTATAGTACTTTCAGAAAAGGAACAGACCAAAAATCTGGCTTGAAGCCTGAGCAACATTATTTAGACTTGCTTCTTTTTGCTTTTGCACAACAATGTTGGCTGTGCCTTGATTAGCTGCAGTTTGAGAGCCTGCTAAATAATATTTTAAAAATATTATTATGCAGAATAGAAAAAAAAAAAAAGAAAACAACACTGGTTTTCACTGACATAGGTCACGTTCAGACCTTTTAGGTAAATGTCACCATTGTTTCCAGCACATGTTGTACTAATAACCAAACTGAATGTTTTACTGAATATATTTTTCCTTTATTCATATTGTACTCCCCTTGGAAATTCAGAAAATCACAAAATAGTTTAATCTGGCCATTTCAATCTGATGGAACAATTTGGCAGGCCATTTTACTTGGATCCATCAGATAGCACGTTTAAGTAAAAGTTGAAGATTCAGTGCAAGACTTGTGATTCCCCACTAAAGGGCATGAGTAGAAAGTAAATTTTTAAGAAAATCAAACCGTGAATGTATTTTATTGGAAATGCTAGTATATGGTGAAAGGAGTAGAGATACACAGTGGTTTAAAAACAATGAATTGAAGGAAAACAGCAGGTCAGAGAGTGAGATATACACAGAACATTGACTTTGACAGGCTGTCTCAAACTGGGCACGTAATTTCTGCAGCTACTGGGATCTTGCAAAAGCTTGTCTTCAGCAGTAATTCCCCCTTCTAAGGCTGTGGGACCTGTTGGACCTATTCTGATTCCATCGTGGTGTAAGTGACTTCAAGGATTTTCTCCTCGTAAAAGCAATAGTCTAAACAAAATTACACCTAAGTGAATATGACTTGGCCAGTTTACACCTGCTGGAAATCCGCTTCCTTAGTTTTAAATTACACCAACCTGATAACCTAAACCAGCCACTCTGGAAAGAAACATGAAAGATTTAACTGTACATTTATGTGTTCATTTCCAGTCTTCAAAAGCTTGGAGACTTGCAAGACTCAGTGTGCTTCTTCAGAATAATTGGTCGTAGTAGATCTAAGAATCCAGGTGTCACATAGTGTAATTTGTGTCTATGGGTGGTATTATTGGCTGTGTTTATGCTCTACATACAAACTGAAGTGTTGTCTAATGCTTTTAGCATGACACCTCTCTTCATAAACGGCCTCATTATTTCTTTTCCATGTTTAAATATACAGATGCAATGTCCTTAAGTGCACTTGTCCAGCAATAGAGAATATTCCCATGACACTGAAGGAAGAGACTGTTTTCCACAATTTCTATTCTTTTATTTAATAAAAAAATAATAAGAAAAGGATCTGCAGGGGGTTCAGTCATTTTTAGGTTGTAGCATTTATTAAGATGATAAACAACAGTGATAAAGCTGTCTCTATAACTTTTCTACTGTTCAGAATAAAGATATTTCAAACACCTTTTAACTTTCCCCACTATAATAACAATTTGACAGTCTGGCAGTGCATCTGTATTGTTAGAGATACAGCTGTGTACACTGGCAAAGATGTACCTCAAAGATGTACCTTAAAGTTAATCTGAGTAGACATCAAAATATATTATGAGTCCTTTTTATCTCGGAGGTATCAATAAACTAAGTGCGATTCTCCAGCACTACAGCTCACAGGAAAAGCCTCCACACCAGGCAGAGAGTAGCTGTATTCAATGTAGGAAAGGATAAAATAGGACAGCTGGGTTTGGCTTTTTGCCCAGTGACAGGAGAACATAGAAAAAGCATTAGCAATTTTTTGTCCCAAAGTCATTTGGGTCACAAAATAATAATAATTTTAAAAATCCTATTGGCAAGCAAATAATTAGACTGATTTCATCCTTGAGAAAGAGATCTGTGCAAATGCTATTTCAGAACCCCGGAGTTAGCAAAGTAAGATACAGGCTGGTAGCACAGCTGAAAATAAATATATGCATTTTGTTCACGAGAGGAAAAGTGAGGAGAAGAGAGGAGAAGGATCTAGCCATTAGTAATGTCCATGCTTTGCTAAGTAAATTGACTCCAAAACATTATGAATGCAAGATGAACTCACTGAAAAGTTTGTCATGATGAAAGAAGATATTTCATCCTTTGCTAGCTTTTTAACACAATGAAGTAGTTCCTTATCAAGGATTGTATGATGAAAACAGATATCTTTGATGAAATTATGTTTATTTACAAAAGATGTGTAATTACTTCTGAACCTAGGAGGAACCTTACAAAAATGCACCCCCCTGCTGTGAAATGCAGTTACTTTTATTGTGAAACATCAAGTTTTTACTCTTGATCTCAGCACAGCAACTTCTGATTGCTTCTGCAACACCTGGCTGGCTGCTTTCACAGTTTCTGTGTGTTTCTTATTACTCACAGCTTTGGAAGCTACACCAAGCAAAGACACTCCATCTAGGCTGTTCAAATTTCAGAGTGGATTCACGAATTCCCTTGTTTTGGTTGGTGACATGCACCTGTATTTTTCACCTACATTTAACATTGACAGTGACTGTGAACATACCTACCAACATGTTGCAACCTCCAGAAAAGCACTTTTTTCCATCTACGCACTTTTTCCAAAATCCTGACAGAAAGGACATGCTTTGCAGCATGCTGCAGTAGCACCAGTAGCACCAGTCACTGGGAGCAGAGGTAAAAATTAAGAGAGTCTGATGCCTTACTAAGAGTTCTTATTGTTATTATTGTTACTAGTGCACAGAGTTGCAGGTGAGATCATATCCTTCTGCATAGTCACATAAATGACAAAGGGCTCTCAGCCTCCCTGTACTCTCTTTACTCTATCACTGTGCTATTCATTCAGGACTTCACAGCTGGCCTCTGTCTAATGTCAGCTCGGAACTAGCCAAAGAAGGTAAGAGGAAATCTCTGTACCATATCCCAAAGTTTTAAAGGTTAAGCACTATTATACAAGAAAGAGAACATGAAGCCTGTATGCTGGAAGTGTGCTCTCCACCTGGTGGACGACTATTATATTTTTCACTAGCTGGACTTTTAAAAGGTCATCCAGTGGAATGCCAGGTAGAAATAAAACAAAATGTGAAAGTAAGTTACAGAGGGCAACCATGAGAATAGATATTGTGAAGGTACAGATTAAATGTCTGTGTCATTTAGATAGAATATTCCAACTGGCCTTTGGGAGGTTCTTCGATGTCAAGTGTGTTTTGGATTTTTTAGTGATGATGGGTCTTCAATAGAACAACAGAAAAAATAAAAAATATGGGGCAAAATAGTTTTTTAAAGAAGAGGGGGACATGATTTTGTTTCCCTTAGGCACCATGGTAAATAAACTTTACACAAGTATTTCTCTCACTGGTACTACCTACTGGTTTGGTTTGGTTTGGTTTGGTTTGGTTTGGTTTGGTTTGGTTGTTGTTGTTTTTTTTTTTTTAGTGTATGGGGTTAATTTACAGTCTGTTCTCTGATGTATTTTTCTACCAATCCCCACAAAGTTTTGTCCAAGCACAATTGAGGGACAACAGAAGGGCCGGAGACTTGCAGGTAGAAGGGAAAAGGAAGGACTGGTTAAACCAGTATTGCTTCTAAGGGAAATGTCCATGTCCCCATGGAGGTTGTTAATAGGTAACTAAATCACTAGATTTCTTGAATAAGTCTGAAATATAAGATATATTTACACTTTTTTGTCTTTACTGTATATTGAAAACAAGATGAGCAAAAGAAGAAGCAATATGATCCATCCAAGGAACTTCCCCACAGAACAGAATTCAAGATTTCATTTGTGGTCACACTTCATAGTAAACAGCTGTAAAAACAGTTTATAACTGGTGAAGAGAAATAGATAATTCGGTAATTGGCTTATCAAATAAGAGATTATATAGATCGTTTATAATTACAATGACTTCTTTGATATTCTTAAAGAAACTCTGAAATGTGCTAGTCATGTCTGGAGGATAACATTCATTTATTATCTCTGGAATCTTAACAGAACTGGTGATCTTTCCTGCTAAATCTAAATAGCAATATTTTTAAATGAGTTTAGAATTAGCAAAGTATAGTCATTATCTAGTAAACTACAATTAAACATCTCCAAGACAAGCTTGTCAATGGGCTTTGTTATGAAATGAGGGAAAAATTGTAAATATATTCTTAAAAGCCTAATCTTTCAGCAATTTTTCCCTGTCAGAAGACTCAGAAGCAAAACAATTCCTCCTACTCATCCCCACCCGCTTCTTGCTTCTCAGAAATAATCCTATGAAAAACAACCTTTTTTTTTAATCTCATGAAAGAGGAAAAGATCTAAAAAAGCTGAATAGTTGAGAAGATAGTTGGAAATTATTCAAGTTAGTTTCTTTAAGTAAACAATCATTATTTTCCATCTGAGTAGATTGTTTCTATCTTGTGGTGGGGAAAGAGATCAAGAAGTAAGGACTGTGGGAAACAGGGAAAGTTCTGTGTGAAACTCTTTCATAAATGTACATGCTAGTGAAACTAGGAATGTTACTGAAATGAAAAAATTTGAATTTGCATCTAGAGTGATTGTGACATTGTTACCTATGGTTCTTCTATCTCAGAAATTATGAACAAAAGGGGCTAAACTTAAGCACAGAGGAATCCTTATTCTGACTTTGGAGACAAGGGAAGACAGGGTCTACCTCTTCACAAAAGTGACAAATGCTAAGACTGAATAAAAAATGTACACACACTGTTTAGCTTCATTAATTTCTCGTTCATTTCCACAATTACATTACAAGTAACCTGAACGCACATTTTCTTCCATCAATCTCTGGATTCAGATTAGAAATAAAATTAAAAATTGAGATTTTTTTTTCTGGAAAATTGTGCTGCAGTTATAATTATGTTAGAGAATCTCTTGGTCCTCTGTAAACCCTGGTATTATTTTAGAAACAGATGTAAATTAATAGGGACCTATAAACAGATACTCCTAATGTCATACCACGTTTTAGTCCTGGCTGGAGGGACCATTTGACTAATTTTCTGTCCCACATTTTTTGTGAGTAGCAATCAACAATTGCTGATGAAAAAGCAGGCTGAGCCTTTCCCCTCTAACAAAGTACTTCCAGTTCCCTCCAGCAAACAAATACTATTAATAAAGGAAGAAAAACAGAAAATATTGTCAAATATTAGAACAATTTTGTTTCATTTCTGCATTCTGCTAATAAAATGGTAGCAACTCTTTCCTGTTCTTATTCCTATTCTCCGGTTCCTTCTTCTGTTCCTGTGCCAGGGAGAGTGAAGAAGAAATACCTGAAACAACTGCTTCAAAAAGCCTGGCGAAAAGATCTGTGGAAGCTTTGAGGAAACAGATTTGAAGATTATTGGAATTATGGGGTCTGATGTGATTGATGAGATCCAGAACTGGCGTGCATAATGCCCAGGCTGGAACTGCAACAATTTTTTTTCAGCTGTGAACCTAACCCAGGCTTGTTTTTTTTTTTTTATATATAGCAAAGTCTAATCCTATGTAAGGCTATAATTTTGGAGCTCACTGAAGTACTGGAGACGTGGCTTTAATGACAAGACTGTATCTCTTGTTAAGAATGTCCTTAAATTGCTACATCTTGAGAAGATTTATCATAATCCAGACATTCTTAAAAATAATTAGTAACACTTTCATGGGGTTTTAAAATTTATTAATTTTTCTGCTTTCTTGCTTTTTCATGCTACACTGCTGTCTCTCAGAACACTCCTTGTTGCATTTGTCACCAAATAATCAATTTAATTAATTTTTTGAAATTAACTAATTGTAGGAACGTTGTGGGAATTCCCACATTTCTACTGACCAGTTTGAATTAAGAAAGTATTCACATTTTTCTTCAGGATTAAAACCTTCTTGTATTAGACCTCAGGAGAATACCCTGGGAGGAGGACTTTAGTAATGTAATATTTGACTCTACACTACATTACAGAAATACTGTAATGATTTCTTTTACTTTGGTACTTATACCATGAGAAAATTTACTGAATGAACAATGCCTTAGGGGTCATGATGTCTACAGCTGAATATGAGCTGTTTCCTGGATTTCATTCTACAATAACTAACTTTTTAACTGACAACTATTGACATTAGAGACATCAAGTGTAAATGTGGTCCAGAGAAATCTGCTTATACAGTGCACTTTGCTAGTGATATTTCTGTTTTTCAGTGCCACTGTAGCACTGCAGTTTTATAAAATTTGAATATTTTCTGCTCAGACACTTTCACATCAGTGACAATCATGTACAAAAAGCAGTATTCATAGATTTATGCCATTCAGACAAAACATATAAGTGCACTGGTCAGTGGATATTAAAGAATAAAGTTGTTTACTAGAAAACACTGAGATCTCCCAAGCAAAGTGAAGGATGACTTTCAAAAGATTAGGAGACTAGGGACTTGAGGAGGATCACAAAGCCTAAAAGACCAAAAAAGCCTTTCTTTTAACAGGGCATTTGTGTGCTAATGTACAGAAGAAAATATCTGAAGTGTGAAAAATAATCCCTGCACCAGTAGCTACTCTTCACAACTAGCATCTAGTGAATTCATAGGCTTTATCCTGCTCACATCACTTGGCTCAATCATTTATATTTTCCTGTGGGTTCAGTTTGCCTATTTTATTATTTTTCTTAAGATTTTGTCTTCAAGTATCGTGTCACTACATGAAGTGAGAGAGCAGCAATTTTCAAACTCTTTCCTTTCCCTCTTGAGGATTGAAAATTTCTACTAATGGAAGTAGAATCATTTCAGAGGGAATATTTTGAACTGTTTAACAAGAGTAAAGGATGAGCTGCTGTTCATTAACTTCCAGATTTTTCATTTGAAAGGATACAAATCACTTAAAGAATACAGATGTGACAAAAGTCCTACACAGGAAGGTGCTTAAACTCAGAAAATTATTTCTAAATGACTATGCAATTTTTTTTTTTTTTTTTTAAGAGCCACCTCTATTGCAACACACCCAAAAGGAATATCCTGGATAATATACATTAAATGAAGTATTATTTATTGGCCTCGATATAGGTTAGATGAGTCAAATATAGATATTATAAAGCATATGTAATGTAATATTCAGCAAAATAGACAACCCTATACCTCTTGGGAATCAAGGAATTCAAATGCTCAGAAAAATGTGTAAAAGATGAAAGGTACTTTGTCTTTCAATTCTATAGTCTAAAGAATTTGGTGAAGATACAAGATGTATGTTGAAGTGGATGATCATTTACATGGAATAAGAGAAAACTGGAGAAAGGGGAAAAAAGTAATTAATGTGGAATCATTTTTGTAAATCACAGATCTCTTTAAATAAAAATTTGGAAGACAAATGAGACTGTAATATTTTATTTCAGTAATTACAGTCAATGCATTCAAATAATCTAGATGCATTTTTGACAGTGTTTATGATCGTAGCAGTTTGTTTAAATGGCATTTATTCATAAGATTTGATCATTTGTTCATTAAAAAAGGCCGTTTTACTAGGATCTAGTAGTACAAAGGACTCATCAACCTGCAATAACTGTCTGCAGGATGATGGAAGTACTCTTCCCCTATATATAAGCTTTTGCTCTGTCACACAATAAAATTGCCTGTTTCTTCTGAAAGATTTTCAGATTCAAAATATGAAGCTTTTGTGAAAGGACATCACAGACTCACACATGTCAAAAAGACTGTTTTGTTAAAGTTGGGTAGGAAAGGTGTTAAAAGTGAACGAGATGCAGAGGCCCATGTGGATAACAAAAAAAAGATAATAATCTTTGGAAACTCACCTTTCTATCCAGATCTGAATTCAGCATAACTCAATGAAGGACTAAAAGTGAATGGCCATTTACCAGGCTACATGATACAGGTCTCTGTGTCTCATCAATGTTGTGTGATATTTTTACTACACAATCCACCAACTTAATTGGCAGAGCTGTTGTTGGTTGCCTCAACAATGTCATGTTCATTTCATACTGCAGCATTTGCTTGGAGCTGTTCAGCAGATCTCAGTTATTGTCTCCTCACAGCAGAAGTGTTACCCTAAAAGTACAAATTAATTAATTATAGGCCTGTCTCTTGTCATTTCCACCCACCTCTTTCTCCCCTTGTGTTTATTAGAGTCTGTGTGTTACTCCACATATATAAATTTTACTCAGTCCTTTTGACAGTGACTCTTACTTCCAGTTAAAATGGTGATGCTAGAACATTCACTGCAATATCTCATCTCAAGTATTCGAAAAATTTATCAGTCATTTGTCAAATTGCAGCCTGTATATTGAGGCATTTTTTTGCCAGCAGCACATAGACACATCATTTGTCTCTCTGTAGAAACATTTTTTCCTTTATTTTCTTTCTTTTCTTGAATAATAATTAAATTATTTAGAAAATTAAACAAAAATTTTCTAGATCATTTTGACACCTCATGAAATCCAGCACAAGACAGAATGCTTATGAGATTGTCTCTGCATGTTTGCTCAAGAGCAAAAATATTGAATATGCTTTCTAAATAACTTCAGTAGCAATATTATCAGTGAGCTCTTTGTAGACATGATTGCATGAACACTATAGAAAACAGGTTGGTACTTGGATTTCCCCCATTTTTGATGTTGGACTGGCGTATGTGTTTTCATTCTTCACTTTAGCTATATACTCAGATCTCAAAAGACCAAAAGACCCAATGACTGGCTGTTCCTTTCAGGACGTAAAAATATGGCTACTCTTGACTTTCCACATGTTTGAGACTATTAGCTTATCTTGTTGCTCCTCTTCCTATGACAACTAACTTGCCAAGTTCAACAAGTCTGACAAATGTTATGAGGTGAGGTTGTTCCATTTCTACTTTTGAAGTCTGTTTGCAATTGACTGAGACAGTGTAGAAAAATTTAGCAGTTTCTCTTGTTTTACTTTTTCTAGTACTGATTTTTTTTTTTTTTTTTTTTTTTTTTTTTTTTTTTTTTATGGGCACTGAAAATTTAGAGAGATGCACAGGGACAAGAAGCATCAGCCAACCTAAATGTCAGCCACAATCCCAACTTTTGGGATGCACTTAGAACAGTAAGTGTAAAACACTGAAACAATGTATTGACCACT
This sequence comes from Columba livia, assembly GCF_036013475.1. Classification (NCBI taxonomy): domain Eukaryota; kingdom Metazoa; phylum Chordata; class Aves; order Columbiformes; family Columbidae; genus Columba; species Columba livia. The sequence continues at coordinate 115,803,134 of NC_088603.1, read as the reverse complement.
TCTCTGACCAGTATTGTGCATTCATAAAACAATGTTCAACAAATAAAGTTTAAAATGTCTTGAGAATTCTAAAAGAAAAGTAATTGGACATGAGAAAATGTGATTATATGCATTCAACAGCAGAAGAAAAAAGTTGTTCACACCTTTTTTGTGTTTTTAACATGTCAACAACTTTTTTTTTTTTCCTTTTTGCTCCCATTTAATCTGTTATCATACTAATAAAAGTGAAAACAAGCACAGAACCATAGAATAGATGGAGTTGGAAGGGACCTCTAGAGATCATCTAGTCCAACCTACTTAGAGCAGGCTCTATCGGATCGTGTCTAGGCAGGGTTTGAATATCTCCAGAGACTCCACAACCTCTCTGGGCAGCCTGTTCCAGTGCTCTGTCACCCTCAAAGTAAAGAAGTTTCTCCTCATTTTCAGATGGAACCTCCTGTGTTCCAGTCTGTGCTTGTTGCCCCTCATCCTATCATTGGGCACCACTGAAAAGAATCTGGTCCCATCTTCTTGACACCCACCCTTGAGATATTTATAAGCATTGATAAGATCCCTTCTAAGCCTTCTCTTCTCGAGGCTGAACAGACCCAGCTCTCCCACTCTTTCTTCTTAAGAAAGATGCTCCAGAACCTTCAGCATCTTTGTAGTTCTTGGCTGGACTCTCTCCAGTAATTCCTTGTCCTTCTTTAACTGGGGAGCCCAGAACTGGATGCAGTACTCCAGATGTGGCCTCACCAAGGCAGAGTAGAGAGCGAGAACGTCCCTTGACCTGCTGGTCACACTCTTCCTAACACACCCCTGGACACCATATGCCTTCTTGGCCACAAGGGCACATTGCTGGCTCATGGTCAACCTGTTGCCCAATATTCTTTGCTAAACCTGAATACTGCCTTTTAAACATTGTAAATCAATGACCTATAGACAGATGAGTTCATCCTGCAATTCTGTAGCCTTTTATGAATCTTTATAAACTCTGAATATACAAATTGAGTATTCTGATGCATATTGATTCTGCAACATACAATTTTACTTTTTAAGGGAGTTTTTTGTATATTTACTTGGACTAATTAATTATGTAAACTGGGTTGATATAGTAAGGATTCGTCTGACTACACCTTTAGTGAGAACATATTGTCACACAGAGTATGTGCCCTGAGAGAAATGTATTTACAGAATAAAAGCTTCCTCTACTACATTTGCTATACAAAATATATCCACACACATACAAAAGACTTGAAATGTAATGATTTGTAAGCACTGTATATTTTAAAAGGTTTTTCCATTGTAGTAGATCTAATTGCCTATGAACTTAACCTTTGTGGTTCACATATTATTCCTGTGATAGGATCCAGACAGTTCTAAAAGCTTGCAGAGGTTTGATTTTAGATTTATTTATTCTTTATGTAACTTCTGATAATCAACACAAATTTACATTATAAATAAATAGCACCTTACACCTTTAATTGGGAAAATCAGAAATTCAGAGGAGTGTGTGCCTCCCAGTCTACCAACTGAAATCATCATCAGCCATGCTCTAGTTTCCAGAAGAAAAAAACGCTTTAGCCGTTGCTAAGTTACGCTGAATACCCATTGAATTACACATGAAACCTATGTTAATTCCAAATACAGTCATTATGAGTGGCAGTATTACAAAGAATACTGAATAGATTCAAAATAATAGAAAACCAAATTAAAGAACTGTCATCACCTTTTGGTACATTTTCTTCAGCCTTTCTGGATTTGTTTTTAGAGATAGCTTAGTTGTCAGGTAAAAAAAAAATAAAAAGGTAGTCTCATTGGTTCTTTTACAGTGCAAACCAGTTTTCTGCCTCTTTGGTGCAGGGAGCAACTAAAATTTCAAAGTACAAATCACAGAATGAAAACAAGGAAGAACAGCTGGGCTATGCTGATACATACACTAAATTCAACCACAAAACAGCTATATTTTTCTGTACTTTTAAAACATGTTCTAACTTGTTATTGTTTATTCTGCACTGCTGGAATTGAGCTTGGACTGAGCCCAAGGAAGTTTTAAAGTAGGACACCTCTTTCCAAGTAGGTGATGGTAATTACTCTTCTCTGCCATAGTCCTGATGCTCCTGCCACAGCTCTGTGATTTGGAGCGGCACTGACACTTCTGCTGAATGCCAGGGCCGCACTTGCTACCAGTACTTTCCTCTGTAGGAGAATTACAGAATCACAGAATGTTAGGGATTGGAAGGGATATCAAAAGATCATCTAACCCAATCCCCCTTCTAGAGCAGAAACACCTAGATGAGGCTACACAGAAATGTGTCCATGTGGGATTTGAATGTCTCCAGAGTAGGAGACTCCGCAGCCTCCCTGGGCAGCCTGTTCCAGTATTCTGTTACTCTCACTAAGAAGAAATTTCTTCTCATATATAAGTGGAACCTCCTGTGTTCCAGTTTGCACCCCTTACCCCTTGTCTCACCATTGGTTGTCACTCAGAAGGGCCTGGCTCCATCCTCGTGACACTCACCCTTTATATATTTGTAAACATTAATGAGGTCACCCCTCAGTCTCCTCTTCTCCAAGCTAAAGAGCCCCAGCTCCCTCAGCCTTTCCTCATAAGGGAGATGCTCCACTCCCTTCATCATCTTTGTTGCCCTGCGCTGGACTCTCTCCAGCAGTTCCCTGTCCTTCTGGAACTGAGGGGCCCAGAACCGGACACAATATTCCAGGTGTGGTCTCACCAGGGCAGAATAGAGGGGAAGTAGAACCTCTCTCGACCTACTAACCACCCCCCTTCTAATACACCCCAGGATGCCATTGGCCCTCTTGGCCACAAGGGCACAGTGTTGGCTCATGGTCATCCTTCTGTCCACCAGGATCCCCAGGTCCCTTTCCCCTACACTGTTCTCTAACCTCAACTTACACTGGAACCTGGGGTTGTTCCTGCCCAGATGTAAGACTCTACACTTGCCCTTGTTATATTTCATTAAATTTTTCCCCACCCAACTCTCCAGCCTGTCCAGGTCTCGCTGGATGGCAACACAGCCTTCTGGTGTGTAATCCACTCCTCCCAGTTTGGTGTCATTAGAAAACTTGCTGACAGTGCACTCTATTCCCTCATCCAAGTCATTGATGAATATTTTGAATAGTACTGGTCCCAATACCAACCCTTGAGGCACTCCACTAGACACAGGCCTCCAACTGGACTCCGTCCCATTGATCACAACTCTGGCTTCTTTCTTTCAGGCAGTTCACAGTCCACCTCACTATCCAGTTGTCCAGACCACACTTCCTCAGTTTAGCAGTGAGGATGCTGTGGGAGACTGTGTCAAATGCTGTACTGAAGTCAAGGTAGACCACATCCACTGCTCTGCCATCATCCATCCATCTTGTTACGCCCTCATAAAAGTCTATGAGGTTGGTCAAGTATGACTTCCCCTTGGTGAAGCCATGCTGACTGCCCCTAATGACCCTCTTATCCTTGATATGCCTTGAGATGACACCAAGGATAAGTTGTTCCATCACTTTTCTTGGAATGGAGGTGAGGCTGACTGGTCTATAGTTACACAGGTCCTCCTTCTTGCCCTTTTTGAAGGCTGCAGTGGCATTTGCTTTCCTCCAGTCCTCAGGCACCTCTCTTATTTCCCATGACTTAATAAAGGTGATGGAGAGTGGCCCAGCAATAACTTCAGCCAGCTCTGCATCCCATCTGGACCCATGGATGTCCAGATTGCTTAATTGCTCCCTAACCCGGTCCTCATCAACCAAGGCAGACTCTTCCATTGTCCTGTGTTCCTCAGGGGCCTCAGGGGTACAGGGCTCCTCAGGACAGCCTTATGCTTTGTTGACCTGCCTAACTCTGCCTGCTTGGACTACTCACAAGGCCAAGGAAGTGACATAGGACATTTTTAAATTCCCAGATATATATTCTTAGAAATTTAGTTTAGTAGACTCCCACTGAGAACCAGAAGCAGAACTTCCTGTTCTTCTCGTAATGGAATAATGGAGGTTATCCAGGTGTGTGTAAGGCATGTCCTTACTAAGTATAAGAGCTTTGGAGTTGACATTACTAATGGTCTAGTTAATAACTTCATCAGTGCATACCATATTCTGTCTTTCTCTTCAGCTAAAATTCTGTGGTAGCTGAAATGAATATTGCTATTTGCCTTTGGAGACAACCTTGAGGGGTCTCTTCCAACCTGAATGACTCTATGATCCTATGATTCTACTTGTGCTGCGGGCATCAAAGCTGTAGTCATTATGGGGCCTGTCCTCTCTTTGCATGACATTTCAGACCACAAATTCTGCTTCCATTGACTACTAGCTGCATGAGTAAGAGTGCTGTATACAGCATAACAAGTGTTAGAAAATACCATTGTCTAATAGCTTCCATAAGATCTTTTGTGCTCTACCAGTATAACTACAGCACAAGGTTGCCACTGATCACTCATACTTTCCAATTGATTAGAATATTTCAGCTGGAAAGCATCTATAATGATCATTTAGTGCAACTGCCCGACCACTCCAGCACTGATCAAAAGTTAAAATCTGTTGTTAAGGGCATTATCCAAATGACTCTTAAACACTGACAGGTTTGGGGCATTGATCACCTCTCTAGGAAGTCTGTTCCAGTGTTTGACCACCCTCTTGGTAAATGCTTCCTGATGTCCAGTCTGAACCTCCTCTGGCACAGCTTTGAGCCATTCCCATTCATCCTGTCACTGGATACCAGGTAGAAGAGCTCAGCATCACCATCCCCACTTCTCCTTCTCAGGAAGCTGTAGAGTGTAATGAGATTGCTCCTCAACCTCTTTTTCTTCAAACTAGACAAACCTGAAGTCTGCAGCTGCTCATCACAGGATATTTCTTTCAGCCCTTCACTAAAACTGTTACAGAGACCCAGGGGAGTGATGGTGACACCATCCCTGGAGGCATTTAAAAGGCATTCAGACAAGGTTCTTAGGGACATGATTTAGTGCTAGAGTTAGATTATGGTTGGGCTCAATGAACCTGAGGGTCTTTTCCAACTAAAACTATTCTATGATTCTTCTGAAAAGTGTGAGTCTGATGTTTTTTCTCATCCTGTCAATCACTCACCTCCATTGTACTATGTAATGTTTTACAGGTCCTGTTTATTAAAAGGCTTGCAAAATAAAATCACTGATTAGACCCCTCTCACAGTGATGAAGGTAAGTCTCTGAATGTGCTTAAGGAGTTTAGTAAAAAGAAGTTAAGGCTTAGTTATTTGAATATAATATTCAACTAGGCCACTGATAGCACAGTTGATAGCACAGACTGCAGATGGCAGATGTGCAAATCCAGTCACTCCAAATTTTTCAAATGTATGCCAAAGCATAGTGCAGTCCATGATCCAAAATGCAAATATCATGTCTGTGGAAATTGTCATAATTTGACTCACTGCGGAGCTGACAAACATACTGTTTTGTTCAGGTATTTAAAAGCATGACTGTAACAAGCTATTAGCAAATAGCAGTTTCCTCCATGCTCAAATAGAGCAGCTGCCAGTTCTTGTTAGAACTCTCTGAAGTGTAGCATCGAGTGCTACAGTTTCTTTGCAATCCAGCCCCAGATAGTTTACACAAATGCAACATCTCCATTTGCATGTCCATAATAAGTTAATAAAATACGTCTCTTGATCACTTTTAGCATTATACCTTCATTCACATACTTTTCAGACTGATTCCACTGATAATGTTGTTAAAAATCACACAGAGTCATGCTCTTTAGGCAAATCTGATTTTTCCATTCTGAAGACCCCTGAGACTTTGTCTTGGAGCAAGGTATCCTGACCCTATTTTTGCCTTTGAGAAGCATAACTTTGTTTCTCTGTCACTCCTTTTTATCTTATCCTATGTCCTGACTTATTGGCAGACACTGATAAACACTGTAGTAGTTTATATGTATTTGCTCCACCTCTTTTGTATTACCTCCTTTTGCAAAAGTGTGCAAGTGAAGATCTGCCATCAAGGTTTATCTTTCACTCCTGTCATTCAGTTTGGAGTTATACTTCTAAGGTTTTAAGATGAAAATCTGAGTGATTTGTGTTCCAAATGCTGAGGTTTTGTTCAGAAAATGGCAACCTTTTTCTGCCTTTTATATGCAACTGGACCTATAAAAATGCTTACCACTAATAGCTAACGATGCTTATTAATGGTAGCAAAATGCATATTTCTGTGCTACTGCATTGACATCTCTTGAAGTCTTCCTGCAGCTATGCTTGTCTTATAGATGGACAGGAAGTGTCTATCTGTACTCTAGTTATCGTGATATTCTGTTTTCACTGAATTTCATATTAGGATTTTGTTTCAGAAGCAATTATGTACTTCAGACTCGATGCAGATCATTGTAGTGAAACAGCTTATTTCTTGCTTTCCCTTCCCTCTTATGTCACCTGTCTTTTCATTTCTCAGAGATGCTCTTTGAACTTCATTAGCCTCAGTGTGGAATTTAACTGGCCATCTTCTCAAATAAAACTTCTATCTCTCTTAGATGGTGTGAGAACTATTACATGCCTTATTGTTTTCAATATTTTAGATCAGATCAAATTCTTCCTTTTTCTAAGGAATGATCAAAGTAACTCATATGTGCTACTCTGATTTGCATTTTGTTGTGATTCAATTTTAGGTGACATTTCCTGCATTTGTGAACACTGTGATTAAGTTTTTGTTGTGCACTTTTCTTGTGCTGCGATGTACTAAAATGTCATAAAAGTTACATTGAATTCCATCAGACCTTCTAGTATGTAATTCTTTTGGAATATCTCTTGTGCAGTTGAGTACTGTATGCTAAATACTCTTTTGAAGTGCCGTCTTCAGAGTGGTAAAAGTGGTTACGTTGCTACTTTCTTATTCCTAGTTTATCTTTACACTTTGGGTCTGATTAACCTGTTCATTTGTGAGTGGTTGCAATGTAATAAAGGAGGGCTGTCAAGTTTTCTCATTGTTATTTTGTTTCAGAGGTCTGCTATGTCTAGTACTTGCTGCTCTTCTGCAGTTATCAAGCTTACTTGCCTAGATGGTTCTCCCATTTTCCCAGTAATAAATAGCCAGATACATTTAATACCAGAATTTCTTGTTCTCTTTAGCCTTAGCTATCTGTAGCAATTATGGGCAATACTGGCACGAGAGATGTAGAAAGGCTGACTTACTGTTCTGGTAGATATCCCATACAACCTAATGCCATGTCAAAGTATTACTTTGTTTATTTTCCTTTACTTATGTTTATGGATGCCCTGTGTAGACTCTATGAACAGATATGGTTTTATTTATTGATTTCATTTCAGGGTTATTTTTGCTAGGTGCTTATTACATAGATATCTTGTTATTGACATTTTACTTGCATATACTATTAATGTTATACATGAACTGAATATTCAACTAATATGCCAAATTATATAAATAAAAATGCTATCAGTGGTGTTTTGTGATCTTCCTTTTTTTTCAGGAATGCAATTACTTTGATGTATTGAAAATTCTGAGATTTTACTTTCGACTCCTTTTAAGACAGCAACACATAACATCATCATTCTATATTTCTTAATCTGCCTTGCACTCAAAAAGGACGTAACATGGCTGCTGCTGAGTTCCTCTTCTGCAATGTATTCCACAGTTACATCCCACTGCATGCTTTATACTATTCTGGTGATGTGTGCAACATTCATGTCAGGAGGTTTGTGCTGTGGCATATCATGACCATCTTCCCAAGTTTTGCACTTGGGCAGTAAGATGAAACTAATACTCATGTCAGTCTCTTTCCTGTATATTTGCTTGGAATTATATGAAGAATATTCTACTGAACCTTTCACTCCCTTCTATCTTCTGTGCTTGTTTGTTCATACCACTATGTTATTATGTTATTATTTGCATTAGCAAGAAATCTTATCTGTTCTTCAGATATCTTATATAAACTTGTTTTGGAAAAAAAATGATTGTCCATGGTATTTTTTTCTTTAACACCTCTTGAGTTTGATCTCATTAATTTGGTGTACTTTATTATAGTAATCTATGAAATCTATGTAGTCAGATGTCCCATATCAAGTGTCACATTAGGCTTGGGTTCCCTGCCTAATGAAAACTTTCCTTATTAAGAACTATGCTTTTGCTTCAGTGAACTTAACTTTAGACATTCATTTCTGGAGAGATTGCTGTCTATTTGTCCACAAGGACCTGAGCCTCAAATGCTAATGCAATTACCTTCTTCCATTTGGACCATTTCTCTTTAATGGCTTCTGATTTCCAGTTTCCTAAGATCTGTCTTTGATGGTTTTCACCCTTAATTGTACATTTGATGTTTGGGTTTTTTGTTGTTTGTTTGTTTATTTTTTTTCTCTCTCTTTTTTTTTTTTTTTTTTCCTGGACTCTTAATCTTTTTTATCAGCTTTCTTATAGAATTCTTGACTTCTACAGGACAAGGGAAACTACATATGGTTCTTTTATTAAAATTATTCAAATCAAGTTACCATTATAGAGGTGTTTCACTGCAGAAGACTTTCTGTTAGAAACAATTACAGAAGCAACATTTCATTTTGCTATGCAGTTTTGTTTATTTTAGGATTAACAATATGCTTATATCAAATACTACTTTTTTTTTTCAAATGAAGTCCAGTTTTATATAAGGCAAATAAGAGAATCTGAGAAATTAAAACAGTGATTTATGAAAAATTATCCAAATGCTTCTCAAAAAGAGAGAAAGTAAATAAATAAAGACATGCAGGGGGATGGTATAAGTGAAGGAGAGCAATGATCAAAGAAAAAAAAAATGAAAGAAGGAGTATACTAGTATTAAGGAAGAAAGCTATTCCTAAGTTCTGGGCATTTTTGGTGTAACAACAACAAAAACAACCAACAACAACAAATAAACCAACAACAATGACAAAAAAAACACCAACAACAATAAAAACCAACAATAACAATCAAAAAAAACACCACACGCACAAAAAAAAACAGGTCTAATCGAGTAGAAGGTATATAATTTGGTGTAATTTACAAGCTGAGCCAGGCTTCTTTAAGAGTTCAGATTCCACTGTAGCAATTTCCTGACATTATATTTCCAATCTCCTTCTAAAATGAGTCTTTATTCCACTTTTAAAGGCCTTAAAAAAAAAAAAAAACAGATCAATTTAGTGCTGCCTTTAGGATTTGATGTTTTGTTACCAAAAGATTTTACATACATAATAAAGCAGGCTGAGAGTATTAAGCCCCACATTTTACTTATCTTCCAAATTGTCCAGACAAATATTCTCATCGCAAGGAAAAACAGACTAGGCATACTGTATTCTTTTACTAAATCAAATCCAAAGAAATTATGTCTTCTCTGTCCAACTGTGGGAGCCTTTATCCAGTAGAGGCTATAACTTCCATTATGACAAATAATTATTTCTTAAGTCCCCCAGAAAATGGCTCATACATCTTAGTATGGGAAAAAAATTTAAAGCTACAATCTGTCCATGAAGTCTGAGAGGAGGTGGGGGACCCTTCAATTTCCACCATTATTTTCAGAATAGAAAATAAGGTTTCAGGCAGATGAAATAACACATGACAGTTCAACATACTTAATATTTAATCTAGGCTTGTCAACTTAAAATCTTAGTTTTATGATCAGTCCTGCTCTGCATTATAATTTCTTTCAGCAGAAGGGAAATCTGCTTCCTCACATAGGCCAAATAATTCTTTGTCCTGAATGCCATGTCATATCATGATCTTTGTTTATTCATTATTCCTCTGATTTTACCACTCTTATTAATCTTTAATCCACCAATGTCTGAATGAGACTGAAGACCAATGCTTTTTCTTCTTCCTAAGTGACAGAAATGTAGAAGTGCTTCAGACTAGTGTATTTATTGAGTCCATTTACTTTCTACCATGCTGTAAGAAATCCTTCTTATGTTCACACAGCTGGACATTTCAAGAAACACTATATCAATAAATAAATAGTCACACTTCCCACCCTCAGTCAGTCCCTCCGGGCTTGAAGAGTTGCGTATAAACTCCCCGTAATAAGTGAATTTCAAAACATTGCTATATAAACCCTGTTTGTTTTTTCTCTTTAGGACACTGGCACATGCAATTTCCCTTTCTTGATTGTAGTCACTGTGTTGGAGTGAGAGCCAGAGCACAAGCAAGAAAATGCCCAATAAAATATCATCCTTCCTCTATCATTCTCACTGTCAAGAATATCTGGCATGAGTGCCTTGGCTTTGTTTTTCAGAATAAATAAAAACTTGCTTCTTTTTTAAGGGCATATTTTCAATTACTTTTCCCAGGTGTTATTAAGGAGAGACTTCCAGCTTTCCACAGAAAGGCAGAGCCAGAAGAAAGAGAAAAAACCCTAGAATTACGATCGTGAAGATGTAAGTTATTGAACAAACAAACACTAGGCATTGCAGCTTTATTGCATGAAGAGTCAGCCAGAGAATGAAGCTTTGAGAGGGGTGATTTGTGGAAATGGCAAGCACTAACACTCTCTACATTCATGATCTTTTCCAAATTTTAGCCCTGGTAGCCACTTCCGTGAATTATTCAAACCCCAGCTCAGATTCATCAAGTTTTAAATCAGTGTGTCAGTGGGAACAAATCAGCATCCCTCCTTGCTTAATTATCCTGATTATTGTACAGGATTAAAACTATTTTTGTGTCAAGATCAAAGATTAATAGCTGTAATTTGACCATTCTTTGAATACCACCAAATAAATGCCTTTTTTTCCAAGGCCAATTGAGTGTCTTGCTATCCTACTGTACCATGTCCAGTTACCCACACAGCAGACAGCTCTACCTGACTCTAGCTAGGTTTAAAACATATTAAACAATGTCTAACCATTTCTGCTATTACTTTCCAATTTGCTTGGTGCAGTGTAAAAATGCAGACAAATTGATACAATGTCAGATTTGTGTCCAAACTATGACTCTGCAGCCTTTTTTGTTTTCTCAGACATTTATGTTAAACATGACTCTACTGCTGGTTGTAATAAAGGACCTGGGGAGACAGATGTCTTTTTTCTGAAGTGAATTTCCATTCTTTTGGTTTTTGTGCCTCTGGCATCAGTTTAGTGCATAACAAACAGTAAGCTCTAGGCAAGAAGAGGAACACAAGAAAAATGAGAGAATGAAAATGTGGAAGGACCTAGAAGGGAAAAAAATGGGAATAAAAGAATGTAATTGAAAGAAAATGATGCAATGACATATGACAAATTAAAATAAAGGAAAGGGAACATTTAAGCCCTGTCGAGAGCATTTATTGAGGAAACAGTAAATAAATTTGACTTGCTTTAAGTTAATTTCCTCATGTGTTGAGATGTCTTCACTGCATTCTGCAAGAATTGCAGGCACACAGGGATACCACAGGGGTACTATCACAGCCAAAAGCTCTTCTTTATTTAGACTTCAGGTGTCATGTCCCCATTGGCAGTGTCATTTTTTTTTCTAATAATAATAGTTTTCTAATAATAGTCATTTTGTCTGTTGGCACTGGTTTGCAGAGGTTCATTGCATGTGTGTCCACATGCCACACCTTTTATTAATGACACTCATTCATTCAATAAAATTAATGAAAAGTCCATGTCTTGAAATAAAAATATGAAAGAACTATAAAGTATACATAAAAGTGCTTTCATGTCTGTATGTACAGATATCTGTACTCTGGATGGCAAAGGTAACTGTTTTCCTCATTCATTTTTTCATTAGCTGCCTATTTGCATATCACTTTTTTCTTGCAAATGTTTCTTTCTCTTCCTCATCTTCTTCCAACTTCTGGTCATTCCGCCTCTTTAACACAGCTCTTTCAGGTACCTTTACCTCTTCAAATAATATTGCAAACACTTCTGAGTGATTTTCTTTTTTGCACCAAACATATAGAGTCTCAAAGTCATGGTGTAGTATCAATATGAGCACAATCCAGACTGTCTCCTTACGGCCTGGAATTTGGTATTCCAGAACTTCTGAGTTCTAAGGCCTCATACTTACTTAACTTACTAATTCTTACCTCATAATTAGGTTTACTTGCCAGCAATGACCCTCTTGGGAGACGCAAGTTATAAGGACTTTATGTCAGTAGGATTGCAAAACAGACTGGATGGAGAAAGACAATGCTTAGTCTATATGTTGTGAATAGTTTTCCATGCATGTGAACGCTGCCCTCAGAAAAAAAAAAAAAAATAATAATTAAAAAAAAATAAACATATATATATATAAAGAATGAGATGCAAGCATGGAGATACAGTGGAATTGTGACCAGCTAATGAGGTGGCCGGTCTGCACAAGAATGGGCTGAAATTACATTTACATTTCCCTGAGGATGTGAGAAAACACATTTATTAGGGACAGCAAGCTGCCTGTTCTGTCTGCAATGAGCAATTTATGCATCTTCAACTAATAGGGTAGTATGAAAAACTCCATACATTTGTACTGGTAAGGTAAAATTTTGTCACCTGAGTGGAACAAAGTTTACTTTTTTAATGTGGTAAACAACAGAGTTTCTTGGCCCATTAAGAAAAGGACATGTCTTACATCAGAGTCTGTTTCTCAATTAGAATCTTACTCCGAGAAAAACCTTTCAACAGAAGGTACTTCAAGAATGAAAAAAGCCTAAATGCATATGGTGTTTCTTTCTTTTCCAATAAACGAGTATCTCAGTGAGAAATGTCACTAAATTTGAATTTTGATTGGCATCAGGCACAACATTGCAGACATAAGACTATGTTCCGAATGCAGATTTTGTTTGGGTTGCTTTCAAGTAAACTGACAACATGCTTCTATTTTGTGATTTATCGAAAGTTATGCACAAAATCATTTACTCCATTAATTCACTATTTATCACAATGAGGTAATTATGAACTTATTAGACATCATTTATTCATGGAAACAGATTTACACAGGATTTTATTTTCTTTGATGAAGATCCTACTCAGTTATTTATTTTTATTATTGTTCATATTTTTATCTGGAGGTAAATTGTGCTGTGCATTGTAATTTAATACTACATCTGTGGTAATCACATAGAGAGGAAAAACAATGAACCACTTCCTGGAGCAATTCCTTTTTGCATACATCTCATCAATTTTTTAAGAAAACTATTGACCTTAAAATGGAGTTATCATCATCATTTACCTAGTGCTTTTCATTGTTAAACTTTTTTAAACAGCTAACAAGTCTAACTAATTATATATGGATAACAAGTTATGTCTTGGCTATTTTAAGAGAAAGAAGATAAAAAAGTACAATTTCTAGTGAAGGGAACAAAAAAAAAAAAAAAGAAAGAAAAAAAGTAAGTCCATTTTCTAGAAAAGCTGATTTGAAAACAGCTGTGCTTCATTGTTCATTTGGTGAGCTGGTGATTTCTGAGACTAACACAAAATATTTCATAGCATAAAAGCCATCTTGATGTATTCTTGGCTATATGCATCTGCTTCCTACTGACCTCTGAGGGAGGAGCTACACGAATTAGTGAGCAAGATGGAGTTGCCTAATTTTGTCCAAGAAGCCTGAGGAGGTGTGGGGTGTGTTTATTCAGCCAATTGTGTTACTTATGAGGCTCTTATTCTGCAGGTTTTCTTCAGGAAACCTTTTCACCTCATGTTGTGTCTCATGTGTATGTTCAGTATTTAGGTCTAACACCCTGAGATAAAGACCAATGCAGACAGATACCTTGACAGTAATAGATTATTTGAGGACCTGGAATAAATCTTCTGCATGTACTTTGCAGAAGCTGCTGATATTTGTCTCCTGAAATCAATCTGTGTTCTGTAAATAAATTGTTAATAAAAAACCCTGCTTATTGGCATCAGCCAGAGAAACAGATAAAATTCCCAGTCAATTACTCCACTGTTCTAGGAATCAGGTAGTTGACTGATTTGTAATCAGATACACAGGCTGTCTGTCCTTTGGGGGTTCTCTGTGGGAATGCTTTCTGAACTGCATACATATCACCCTATCAGAAGAAAAAGGGGAAAAAAACAATAAAAGTACCTTAGCAAGCTGCAAGGATCTAGCTTGCAGGGTGTCAAAGGGAAAGGCTCAAGGTGCCAAACTTTCTCCTGAGGGACACAAAATTTGCTGCTCTTAAACCTGGTCTGTCAAAAAAGGACAGCTCATGAAAGTGGAATGACTGAAAAACAAGTCTCTGGTGGCTCTCCCCAACCAGTTGAGTACAATGCTTGGTTTCACCATTAATATTGACAGCAGTTTGCATGACACACTGTAGATGGGATTTCCTCATGAATCATTTCTGTGTGAGGTTAGCAGATTAACAGAAGAAAGCTTTCATTATTATTGTAATGGCTTTGCTTACAAAGAGAAAAATGTGTGGTGAAATTAAATTGCAGAAGCTGAAGTCCTTCTTGTTGAATATCTTTATAGACAGCTTTGTAAGAAAACTTAACTTTCTTCCTAAAGAATTTTTCCCAAGTCTACAAGTTCCCATGGAATTAATGTAAAAAATACATTTTATTTTGCTATCATACTGAGAGGATGATTCACTATGAATAATTTATGAAATGAGTTTAGCCTCTTTTTCTTTCTGCTGAATGTCTATGGATGTATCACAGCTTTCTTGCATATATTTGTTATTCTAAAATACTTGATAGGCCTTTTTTTGTGTGTGGATTTGTTTACTCTGTAGGTTGCAACATAGATTCTGAAATTATAACTTACCAATCAATTTACGACTGATTCTTTAAGTCAGGCAGCTTTCTTTTGTTTCCCTGGTTGTCAAAATGCTCACTCTATGTAGGACAGGTCTCTTGGTATGGTCACGGCTCCATCTGAAGTTAAGGATTCAGCTTCATACATACAGTCCTTCAGAACAGAAGCAGAAATCTGCTATGAAAATGAATGGTCAGAAGTTTAATGTGTTGCTTTTGGTTTTGTTTTTTTTTTCAATGAAATTTTTCTAAAAGCCAATTACATCTTAATTTACTACAGGTAAGAGGATCAGAAACCCTTTTACATAAAAATGTGAATACTTTTTTTTTTTTCCATTGTAAGCTTAAAACTATTTTTGCAAAACTCTGTAAAATGACCTATGCAAACAATCTTTTAAACAGTGAATTGTAAGTGTTTGATGTGCATGCATGATTAGAGGAAAAAAATAAAGGCATTTCCACCTAGATGTGAAGCTTCTTGTGAGCATAGTTCAAGCAAATGTTTAGGGAGGTTGTTTCAAATAATCTCTTGGATCAATGGAAACAGACGGAATCCTCAATGTATGCTAAGCTTCTTTTCTTTCTTGCAATGTTATTAGTTACAGAAAAAGAAAATCATTAATATAAAGCAAATAACAATATTCATAGTAAACTGAAATTCTGGATTCATCATTTAAAATATGGCTTTAAAAGAGTATTTTATTCAACATTACCTTGCATCATCTTGCTGGGTTTGCCTGGAGCACTTGGAATAAATGTGATTCCAAGCTCTCCTTTGCAATATCTGTGGAACTGTTCATGGAGACTACTAAGGGCCTTATCCAAAAGCCAGTGAAACTAAAAGTTTAAGGACTGAATCCCATTATGGTCTTACCAGTTTTGTACTGACATATCACTATTAATTTTAGTGGATGAAAATCAAATGATGACTTCATTTATTTTGTCAGTGCAAGCTTTAACTTGACATATACATGTAAAAGTCTGTTTTCGTTCACCCCAGGGGGTAGAAAAAGACCTTGGAAGAGAAAATAAAGAAATAAAATCCTTTATCACTCTGAGATATTTATCTGTTGTTCTCAGAGAGCCTAAATTAAAATGACCATCACCACCTGGGCCTTCATCTATTAAAACTAGCAAAAATTTATTTTTAAAAGACAACCTGAAACAAAGGGAAAACACTGCTGTTGAAACAGTGCATGGATTACCTGTAGGTACGAAAGGAATGGGAGACAATTTGTTGTTTTTTAAACAACTTTTAAAATTTAAGCTTGCATTTAGAATGTGGTAGTTTTCACATCTCATTTGCACCTCCACTTTAGGAGAAGGAGGCTGGCAGGAAAACAGGCCTAGGAGTATTATCCACAGTGATAATAAGCATAGGTTGCCCCAAGGAGAAAGAAAGGGAAATTAGAAATATCACATACATTAGAGTTGGTATATAGTGCTGACTGAGAACCAGGCACTGACAGGCAGCAACTCCAGGGGAGCTGTCGGTGGCTCCAGTGAGCTTTTCTAGCAGGTGTCATTGTAAGATAGTGGCATCAAATAAGCTGGAGACAGGTTGAAGGAAAAACTGCAAAAACTACATAAGGGATGTATGCATGTGGGTCCATGTGTATGTAATATCTTTGTTTTATGTGATATCTGATTTAATAACTAACCTTTCTTTCTATGTAATTTCTTCGTCCAGTCAGGAAATAACTTGAGGTGCATTTCCAAGACCTCTGAGTTTTGGTTGGTTGGTTGGTTGGTTGGTTGGTTGGTTTTGGTGGCTTTTGGTGTGTTTGTTTCTTTGTTTGTGATTTGTTGTTGTTGTTTTAAATCCATGCTGGAAGATGCAGAATTAAACCAAAACAATTCCTTGTTCACACACATCTTCTACAGTAAATAAAAGCATATTAATGGCACAGAGTGAGCTAGTGAAACACAGTGTGAGTTTTGGTGTATAAATGTGTAGTTGTGCACATGCACACATATGTTCTTTCAACCCAGGCTCCAATATATCCCTTCTGCTGAGTCTAAACTAAAGACAAACCAGTGTGATACTATTTCAGTAGCAGCTATGCCTGCTGTATATGGCTTCAAGGGACAGGTTTGTTCTATTTTTAGGATCTGCTCCTCATTTTCTAATTTTCTCTCATTGCAATATAATTTTATTGTATAGGTTTTATACTTCTCATTCCTCCATTACCTTGCCCTTTAGACACTATTTCGATTTGTGTTCTGCCTGAGTAGGTCCACAGTATCAGACGTCTTCTTGTCAGACAGTCAGTAGAGATTCTAGTTTTATTGCCCATAAGAAAAGTTAGCTCCCCTCTTTAAAGCCTATCTGTGACTTGGAGAGTCTACAAGTTCAACAGCACACTGTTGATGGAAGGCTATAATACCAATGAGTAGATGAGACAATTAGACTGTAACCATTTGTTTAAAGGATTTAGGGTTTCTTTACAGCCTCTCTGAGCTATTATTAGTATTTTATTACTTTGCCTTGTGATGGAAGGACACAAAAGACAGTTTGGTTTGGTTTGGTTTTTTTTCGTGGTGGAAGGTCTAATAGGAAAATCCACACAATCTTGTGAAATACCTGTGCTATGACTATGAAGTAGCCCCTTACTTGGAAAATATTCTCTAAGGAAAGCAGTCCTTTCTTGTCTCTTTTGTTTTCTCAGTAGTAAACAATTTTACAATCCAGAATTTGTAATCCAGATTGTTTTGCAAACATTCCCTTAGAAATTGTACTCACAGGCCTCCTTTCAGCTTTGCTGAGAAGTCATATGTATGTACGATTAACTAGAAGTCATTTTATTATCTTCATTTTGTGTCAATTAAAGGAAAAAAAAAAATGTTGTCAATTCTGGGAAAAAGGGTGGAGTTCAAGAGGGAAGGGAGGGTTGGGGTGAGAGGGTTAAATACCAAGACCAAAAAGAAATAGACTTTTCAAAGAGCAGAAAATCAAGCACATAGTTTTTATTACAAGCAGCTAAATGTTGACTGTAGCTCTCAGCATCTCAAAGAGCTGGAAGGCCCTAGTCAAAGGTGGCAGACATATAGGCCAGCAACAAAGGTGTTTTGAGTCAGCGCTGCACTATTTCTACCGGCATGCTTTAGTATCTATGGACAACAAATTGTTCAGATAGCCAGCTGTTTATCGACACATTACAGAAAATTCACTTTCCTTTTATGCCTCATATAAGAATATTTTGAAATAAAGCAATAACATTCCAAGAGATACATGGGGTTCACTGGCTTACAGGCTGCTCCAAGAAAATTGTACATTTGAGAACTTTGAAATACTCAGAGACTTAAAGAAGGCAGCCTCACAAGCTACAGTACCATTTAATGTTATTTTTCCCTTTAATTTATAGGCATCACAAACTCCAGAATTCAAAGCTTGTTCAAGCCTTTCAGCTTGAGATGTTAAGAGCTTTACAAAGAAAACATGTTTTCATCCTCAAAGAATGACATTTGAAAAAAGTGTCTTAAAGGCTAATAGTACATTTAGATTTTGCTTATATTTCTAGGCCAAATAGAATGGCATCTCTCTCCTTTCTTTTTTTTTTTTTTTTTTTTTGGTAGCATAGTGACAGAATGACAGTGCTTTATTTTTGGAGAAAGATAAGAATTTTACATTAACCTATGCAATCATAGAAAGACTGAAAATGTGACAACGAGAAAAAGAAGAAGAAATCTATAATTGCCTATTAGCATACAATGAAAATTGTTATTTGCTGCTATTCCTAATTACTACAAGTAAACCTATTCAGCTATTTCAAATAAATGTGTTAGAGCACTGTAGTGTAATATCTCAGTAATTAACATAATGCAAATTAGGAGACAGACAATTAGGATACTGCAAATAGTATGATGATCCCAAAAATACTTGGTTTAGGGTGTAGCAGAAAAGCTTACCTAGCTTGCATTAGTCATTTGTTTGTTCAGGGGTGGATGGTGTCACCAAAGGAAAGAAAATTCATAAAAAGTAATCTTAAACTATTAATTACTAATAGTTAAAAAGTCACTAAGAGAGGAAAGTAAAACTAGATTGAAATTAAAGGGTGAAAGTGGCCTATTAACATAATTCATAGCTTTAAAATATCCTTACATTTTAGAATGTTTTGGTCAAAATTATTTTCCAATACAAAAGGGAAACATTCACTTTGTGGACATTGTGATCCATTTGAAAGAGCTATTCTTATCTGCTAAAAGGAGAACTGACTGGAAAAAGGAGTGAATCCTTCAAAGTGAGGAAATATCTGAGCTAAAATGAAAGTGTGATTGTTGCCATTTAGCACTGAGCTGGTAGCTAAACAGCAAAACAGCCGCACTCTCTCTCACTTTTCCTTCCCTGGGGGAGGAAGAAAAGGAAAAGAAAGAAAGACTGGTGGGTTGAAACAGAAACACATTAAATAAAATTATAATAAAAGAAGAGTGAATATCATAAAATATACCAAGCTATACAGACACACAAAACAATACTGCTGGAACCCACACTCTCAGCAACAAATATCAGAGGGTGGACACTGAGCACAGTGAGTCCAGCAAAACATGGAGATGGAATTTTGCTCAGAATAGGAGCATGAACAAAAGACGGGAAAGGAACAGGAGCCTTCCTGGATGGTGGCCATTGAGGAAAGAGGGCAGTCCCCAGGAACTTCCTGTTTAAATATGGAGCATGATGTTCATGGCATGGAATTCTCCTGTTGGCCAGTTTGGGTCAGCTGTCCTGCATCTGATCCTCCCCAGTGCTACCCTGCACCTGCAGCTGGGCAGTTGTAAAGTCTTTCATTCCCTTGGTAAAATCTAGGATATCAGTAATCTAGTAATCTAGGACCAGAATCAGGGGGAAGTTCAACAAGGCTGACATCCTCGTGGGTGTCTGTTATAGACTGCCCAACCAGGACGACGAAGGAGATGAATTATTCTACAAGCAGCTGGCAGATGTCTCAAAATCGACGGCCCTTGTTCTTGTGGGTGACTTTAACCTGCCGGATATCTGCTGGGAGCTCAATACTGCACAGAAGAGGCAGTCTAGGAAGTTCCTAGAGTGTATAGAGGACAATTTCCTTCATCAGCTGGTAAATGAGCCCACCAGGGGCAAGACCCCGCTAGACCTACTGTTTACAAACAGAGAAGGGCTGGTGGGAGATGTAGTGGTTGGAGGCCGCCTGGGGCATAGCGACCATGAAATAATAGAATTTTCAATACTCGGAGATGCAGGAAGAACCATTAACAAAACCTCTACGCTGGACTTCCGGAGGGCAGATTTTTGCCTATTCAGAAGTCTAGTTCAGAGCATACCCTGGGAAACAATGCTTAAAAACAAGGGGGCCCAGGAGGGTTGGACATGCTTCAAGCAGGTGGTTTTGAGTGCACAGGAACAGGCTATACCAGTGTGCCGAAAGGCTAGCCGGCGGGGAAGACAACCGGCTTGGCTAAACAGGGAGATTTTGAATGAAATCAGAAATAAAAAGAGACTTTACCGACTGTGGAAAAAAGGGCTGGCTACTTATGAAGAATTTATGGAAATAGCTAGAACATGCAGAAAAAAGATCGGGGAAACAAAAGTGCAATTTGAAGTTAACTTGGCCAGTTCTGTCAGGGATAATAAAAAGTCCTTCTTCAAATATGTTAATACCAAAAGGAGGGGCAAGGAAAACCTCCATTCTCTGTTGGACTCTGAAGGAAATATAGTTAACAAAGATGAGGAGAAAGCTGAGGTACTTAATACCTACTTTGCCTCGGTTTTTACCAGTAAGACAGGTGGCCCTCAGGACAACTCATCTCTGGAGATGGTTGGCAGAGATAGGAAGCCAAATAGGCCCCTTGTATTCCAGGAGGAAATAGTTGGTGATTTACTGAGCCATCTGGATCCTCACAAGTCTATGGGACCAGATGGGATCCATCCTAGGGTGATGAGGGAGCTAGCAGAAGAACTTGCCAAGCCGCTCTCCATCATCTTCCAACAGTCCTGGCTCACTGGGGAGGTCCCATATGATTGGAAATTGGCCAATGTTACCCCAGTCCACAAAAAGGGCTGCAGAGCTGACCCTGGCAACTACAGGCCTGTCAGCCTGACCTCGGTGCCTGGCAGGGTTATGGAGCAGATCATCCTGAATGGAATCACACAGCACCTTCAGGATGGACAAGGGATCAGACCCAGCCAGCATGGGTTTAGGAGGGGCAGGTCCTGTCTGACCAACCTGATCTCCTTTTATGATCAGATGACTCACCTGGTGGATGAGGGGAAAGCCATGGATGTGGTCTATCTGGACTTCAGCAAGGCCTTTGACACTGTCTCCCATAATATACTCTTGCAAAAGCTGGTAGCCCATGGCTTGGACAAGTGTACTCTACGCTGGGTTAAGAACTGGCTGGAGGGCCGGGCCCAGAGAGTGCTGGTGAATGGGGCTGCATCCAGCTGGCGGCCAGTCACTAGTGGTGTTCCTCAGGGGTCAGTGTTGGGTCCAGTCCTGTTTAACATCTTTATTGACGATTTAGATGAGGGGATTGAGACCATCAGCAAATTTGCTGATGACACCAAGTTGGGAGGGAGTGTCGACCTGCTGGAAGGCAGGAGGGCTCTGCAGAGGGATCTGGATAGACTGGAAAAATGGGCTGATTCCAATGGGATGAAGTTCAATAAGGCCAAGTGCCGGGTGCTGCACTTTGGTCACAACAACCCCCTGCAGCGCTACAGGCTGGGCGCAGAGTGGCTGGAGAGCAGTCAGACAGAAAGGGACCTGGGGGTACTAATTGACAGGAAGCTCAACATGAGCCAACAGTGTGCCCAGGTGGCCAAGAAGGCCAACGGTATCCTGTCCTGTATCAAAAATAGTGTGGTCAGCAGGACAAGGGAAGTGATCCTTCCCCTGTACTCTGCATTGGTGAGGCCACACCTGGAGTGTTGTGTTCAGTTCTGGGCCCCTCAGTTCAGGAAAGACATTGAAGTGCTGGAGCGGGTCCAGAGAAGAGCAACACGACTGGTGAAGGGACTTGAACATAAGACCTATGGGGAGAGGCTGAGGGAGCTGGGGTTGTTTAGTCTAGAGAAGAGGAGGCTTAGAGGTGATCTCATCACTCTCTATAACTACCTGAAGGGAAGTTATAGCCAGGTGGCGATTGGTCTCTTCTCCCAGGCAGTTAGCAATAGGACAAGGGGGCATGGGCTTAAACTCTGCCAGGGGAAATTTAGGCTGGATTTTAGAAAGAAATTCTTTACAGAGAGAGTGGTCAGGCATTGGAATGGCCTGCCCAGGGAGGTAGTGGACTCGCCATCCCTGGAGGTTTTTAAACTGAGATTGGACATGGCACTTAGTGCCATGATCTAGTAAACGGGCTAGAGTTGGACCAAGGGTTGGACTCGATGATCTCTGAGGTCTTTTCCAACCCTGTCGATTCTGTGATTCTGTGAAATTCTCACATTCTTTCATATCGAATCTCAAATACTGGAAAACTACTTGAAAAAATAAAACATTAACTTTGTCCCAGGTTGCTATCTTATTATTCTCGAACTAAATCCAAACCAACAGACTGTGCTAGCTACTCAGAAGAAAACTGACTAGCTGCATGAAAAATTACCTCTATTCGGCCAAAGCAACACAGTAATCTTAAGGGATCCTGTTGTTGTTCATTCTGCACCAGGTAAATGAGTAATGGGACAAACTCCAATGGGTTTTCATAATTTCCTTAGGCAGACATCCCTGCAAATATCTGCAACCCTTTTAGTAACACTTTCACTCAGCGAACTACATAACCAAATTTTGTCCTTGATTGGCACTCAGGGTTATCTCTAGTAAGTCTACTGATTTCAGCATGAGCACAACAGATCATAGTCATTTAGGTGTACTAAAAGACAGCAGCAAGATATTGCTTTGTAGATCCACTTGTAATATATGTTGCTGGCTATAAACTCAGTTTCTAAAAAGATTGCTCTAATTTCACATCAGCTAATGACCTGTTTCTGATGCTTTTAGAACAAGAGTGAATTAGTAGAAAAGTAAATCAGTGTGGATTTAAGAGATACATTCTCTAGAGGTATAATAATTTCTGGAGTGCCTGGAAAAAATGAATAGCAGTGAGTGTTTATTTTGAGTGATTTCAAGAAAAAAAAATACTGCAACAAAAATTCCAAAACTAATGTTGCTAGCAATGGTTCTTATGACTGTGAATATTCTAACCCATGTGTTATGGACTGAAATAGAGAGGTAAACTTGGCATGTGTTTTGCTATTATTTTTGTTTTCAAAAGAAACAAAACCAATGTGTGATGACAGGTGGACATTATTTAGATGATCTACTGAAAGAAAGAGTGCACAGAAAGAAACTAGAGAAATCTGTCCCTGTGGAGATCAGAGATGTCTGATAAGAAAGACAGGAGGTAGAATATTTTTTTAAAGTGTCCATCCACAGTGAGATTTACAGTATGTGAGGAAAGAGAGGAGCAATGTTGTAGAGACTATGTCTCTGCATCATGGCAGGGTCAGCTATAGCTATGTTATTCCAGACAGACATTTGGTTAAACTGCATAATGGATGTTATACATTACTCCTAGACTTTCTGTCTCAGTAATTGGTTATTTTTGTCCCTCCCCCCCCCCCCCCCCCCGCCCCAGTCTGCAACCAGAATCTTTCTTCTCATGCTGTGACACTGTATCTTATTATCCTGTACAGAGCAGACCTGGAGAACAATTTATCCCCTTCATCTTTACATATCTAAGTACCTTTTTCATATAGCCTTCCCAAGTAAATAATCCCATTTCTTTCACTCTTTCCTTACAAATCACTTTCTAGCCTTCTGATCATTATTTTTTGCCTGAAATACAGTGTGCCTAAAAGCTCTTATTGTTCTAGTACAAGCAACTAAAAACAGAGGCAAAAAATTATTTCACAAATGACGGTCATGTTTATGCACTCAAGGCTGATGCTTCCACCACTGCATGTCATTGCTAACTCCTATCCAGTCTATGGTCTGCTGTTATGCACAAATCTTCCCCTGGAGACCTGCTGCACAGACCACCATTCACCACTCTCTATCACTGCAGCTCATTACTCTTTACTACTCGGCACATCCTGAATGATCATGTTTTTAGTTAATTTTTCCAAATTCTTGGAGCCCTGTATAAATCTACTTTTTCCCTCCGGATTACTTAATAGCCCCTTCAGCTTGGTATCACCAGTAAACTTTGCAAGTACCGTATCTATTACAAATTTTAACAAACATTGTGGCAAGTCCCACTACCTTCAGAGCATGACTGGGACATGGCACAGTGTATATCATAGAATACTGATAACTAATTTATCATCCAGTCAAGATTTTTAGGGGATGGGATTGTTTTGCTTTGTTTTCATATAAATTCATATAAATCAAGGTCAGTCTGTTCTGCAAATCCATGGTTCCTTTATTGCCCTCCAACTATTTTGAAAAAGAGCAACTAGAGCCAATTCTGACAGCCTACCTGGTACTCCAGTTCCTACTACTTATGCTCCATTATGACTAGGTGTATCTAGTCTAGAGCCTTGAAAAGAAACATGAGACACCAACATTTGCATGTTCACTAAAACCAAATACTTTTGCTGTTGACTAAAATCCAGGACAGATTTCATCTTTAAAAACAGAAGGCTAAATTTTCGATATTAGCTTTTAGATTTGGTGAACTCAATTTTATACTCTTACAAATATAGAGTTGGCATTTTGAAAAAATTACTTTAGAGAGACATTTTAGTATATAATCAAACTTGAGATTTGCAAGTAAAATGGCTGCAGGAAGGCAGAGAGTAAAGCAGCTTCCATATTTTCTGAAATTCATGTAAGTAGGACTTAATATGAAAAAACAGTTTTGAACTAATAGCTAATGAATGAAAGTACATGTCTTTTTCTAGAAAGACATATCTGGAACTGGGAAGACAGTAGAAATATCATACCACAGAGAATTTAGAGAGTCAACATTTTTGTTGTTTTTCAAGTTCTGATTTAGAATGGAAAACAAAAAATCTGAAAAAAAGTACCTCCATTCCTTTATTTACTTTTATACTTAGTATGAGTAAAAGCTGATGAAACAATATTTTAAAAGAAAAAATCAAATTGTTTTATTTTTGAAATTCTGAAAAAAAATATTTCTTCTTGGAATGTATTTCCTCATTTTTATTTAAAACTTATTTGGTTAAGTTGACCATGTTCTTTGAATGATTTTGCAGCGTTTAAACTCCATTGTTCCTAACAGAAACCAGCTTTTTCATAAAACTTCTAATAATATCTTCTGAATAAACAAGATAACAATTTTGCAGTACTGAAAAGTCAAGAATATTTTGCAAAATAAAAATGGACTGAAAATTAAATCAAAGAATCTTCACTAGAATTTTGATTTAGTGTCTTAAATTGCTAGAACTAAGATCAACCCTGTTTTACGTGATGGTATAAGAAGTCAAAGCACAGCTTCCAAACTGTTTTCTGTGAATTATAATGCTACTATCTGTATGTGAACTAAATTTGATAAAGAAGACATTTAAAAATAATTATGAAGATGACAAAATAATTCTTCTACATTCACAGAGGTTGCTAGCAATGAAGAGAAAATTAATTTATATGAAAATCAGAGAAACTTCTACTTAGTATAAGCAAGAAATTAAAATTAAAGATCAGCTAAATCAGGATACCATCTTATTAAGCATTTATTGTTTGGAGCTTTTAAGTAACAAGAGAGGATAAGGGAAGAACTCATTTGAGGAAAGCACTATCAGTAACTTAAAGAAAAATGGATTGTGGCAACTGCAGCCATCAAACAATCACAGCAGATTCTCTCCAGAAATTTGAAAGGGGAGGTGTAGGGGGGTGCTACTCAGGGAAATTCTAAGTTAAATGTTTAGGGTAAACTGAACTTCAGGTCTGCAAAGTGGGACAGAATTTATCTTAACTGATGCTGTATATATGTTTGGCATATGAAAAGCAAATAGTGCTGTATCATTAAGTGGGATTAACTACCTGTCATGATTTTGAACATGTTGATATTGTTCTGAGAATCAGAGGGATTATAAGTGTCTATGACATCAAACTCCAAATATATCCTCTTATGTTTAATTTCTACATTGTCATCAGATTAGATCTCTGAATAGGGAAAGATTTTGAATAAAAAACCTACTGTTTCTTTCTGCCTTTAAAAATGTATTGCAAAAAGGCCTTTTAGTTTTGCAGTATAAAAAACAATCACCTCATTGCACACCCATGTTCTGCAGTTGCTTTATCTACACTATCAAACTATAAGCTTTGACACTGGCCTAAGAAAAACTGTATATTAAAAGCCATTGCTTACTTTTCTCATCACTTTTATTTTATCAGTATATTGGAATTTCAGAAAATAATATACTACAGCCACAGCTTGAGATAGATCTTTCTGATATATACTTAAACTAGATTCAAAATTAATGACCGGAGCAGGTCAAGTGATGTCTCTGAAGGATGCTGATGCCATTGAGGCAATTTCTCATAATTTCCTACAGGGTTGTCTTCAAGTGAGTTCATATTCAAACTTAACTTCAGTGCTTATATTTTAGCTTTTTACCAGTTCAAAAATGGCAGGAAATAAATAATCATCCTTAATCAGAGTAATTTTGCCTGTTTTTCCCATAAGACACAAGCAATTATTTCTTATTTTTTTTTATCTTTTGGCTGGAAATACAGCTTTGTGCTGGATAAGAAAACATTTATTGACTGTAGGAAAATACAATTTGTGTTAAAAAGTAAAAGATAAACTCCACTACTTGTAACAGTCTACAGCTTGCCCAATCTCAGTCTTGAGAGGGAGTCCAGAGAATGCAGTTTAGTGTATCCATTTCATTTTGGAGATGAAAGCCTATACATTGCATAAATAAATGTCTGTGATGTAAAAACTGCCTTTTTAATATTTAGGCCTGTTTTATTTGTCTGAAAACAAATGAACAAAAAAGGCACAATTGTTCATCCTCAAAATGTGTGATGCAGCGGTTCAAATCAGAACAGTGATGGCGATCTGCTTCTATAATGGAACATTTAGCTCAAGTCATGCAGGTCTTTTTTCAGTCAATAATGCTCTTCAGAATACATTTCATCAGATGTTCATTATAGCTTTGGATAGACCAAAGTAATGAAACAAAAGACTTCTTCATAGCATAGCCTTGAATTATCTTCCTACACTCCAGGAAGTTGAAAGCCGAGTTGAGCATAATTTAGTGTATTGTGTCAGGGAGGTTATGTAAATATTTGCTTAATAGCTGTGTGCCATGCAGTTTTTGTAAATATTTGTTTGGATTTCAATGTGACTTGGAGTGTACCCTCTCAGCTGTAGCAACTTGTTTTGAGTAAATATTTGTATGAACTTTGCAAACCAAAAGCCTGTTGTGCAGCTCAACTTCACACTTTTTTCTTGGCCAGCCCCATGAATAAGAAATATGGTGTTGCCTTGAACAAGGCTTGTCTTGCATTTTGTTGAGTATTTCTGAAAAAGAGGCTGTGCTGGAAATGTTACTGCTACAAAGGTAAGTAAACTTTTAAAAATAAATATGAGAAAAGGTATGAAATCTCAGTTTGTTTTACAGGACATTAACACTGTCATTATACAATACACTAGAATTACAGATAATTTTATTTAAATAATTTAGA
Organism: Columba livia; assembly: GCF_036013475.1. Lineage (NCBI taxonomy): Eukaryota > Metazoa > Chordata > Aves > Columbiformes > Columbidae > Columba > Columba livia. The sequence goes on along the minus strand of NC_088603.1, from coordinate 115,775,879 downwards.
TTATAAATTGAGAGGCTGAGACTCTCTTTTGTCTGTTGTTCATAAATCACCCAGCACAATACAGACTCTGCTTTGTACATCAACCATTAAATACTTCCAAACAAGTATTGCAAGACAGTGTAAACATTCAAAACACTACTAATTCATTTCGGTTTTACCAAATAAATTAAAAACACATGAATCAAGTTTCTTGGGCCACTATTTTCTGACACTTCTATGTATTTGGGTATTAAGAAAGGCAGATGTTTGAAATAACTGGGGAGATTCAGGGCACAAACAAGACTGAACTGATCTGAGGTAGGGTCAATCAGCTGAATGGCCATGTCTGTAAATCATTCATATGTTCAGAATAATAGAAACTGTACAATTTAACTTTCTTCAGTTCAGAAATTATCTAGGTACAGGTTATGAATTTTACAAATTTATTTTTCTATTTACAGTTCTTCAGTAAATAGCTTGTGTCAATAGATTTCAACTCATGATTCACTCATGAGCCGATCATTGAGAATATTCATTATTTATATTATATAATTTGTCCTCTTAATTTCATGGAATTTTTTGTGTTCCCTGAATAGGTGATTTATAAATAGCCTTATAAATAAAATGAACTGTATTTTTCTTTATAAGATTAACTGCAAACTTTCCTAGTTGATCAACTCTGTTACCCAAATAATAACAACCTGCAAATTGCACTGCTGGTCCCCACAATTCCAATAAAATGGATGGTGCCTTTGTTGTTGATTTTTTATTTAGTAATGTTGAAAATAAGCATTTATGTGTTGAAATACAGGTAAATTACTGAATGGGAGAAATTACAAACAAAAGTCTGAGGTATTTAGAGTTCTATTTTTACAGAAGCAATAATGTGATTCTTGTACTGAGGTATGTGAAAACATTATAGGGGAGAAATATAGGGTAATTTAAAACAAGCTGAAGATTTTCAGGGCTATTATTGTGTTTACATGAGCAGACATATTTCTCCTCTTGGTTTACTTTGAGAAAGAAGATACTTCTGTTTTACAGTGTGAAACATTTTAAGAGGAGGAGAGGAGAGGAGAGGAGAGGAGAGGAGAGGAGAGGAGAGGAGAGGAGAGGAGAGGAGAGGAGAGGAGAGGAGAGGAGAGGAGAGGAGAGGAGAGGAGAGGAGAGGAGAGGAGAGGAGAGGAGAGGAGAGGAGAGGAGAGGAGAGGAGAGGAGAGGAGAGGAGAGGAGAGGAGAGGAGAGGAGAGGAGAGGAGAGGAGAGGAGAGGAGAGGAGAGGAGAGGAGAGGAGAGGAGAGGAGAGGAGAGGAGAGGAGAGGAGAGGAGAGGAGAGGAGGAGAGGGACAAAAATTATTGGGCGGGTGTGGGGGGGAGGGCGTTAAACATCACATAGCAGCAAAACCTTCAAATTACAGTTTTCAGTGTTGCCTAACCCATGAGCAGTAACAAGCAGTGCACAGAATAGCAGGGTGCAATCCACAAACCACTGGTCCTGGGGATAGCAATGTCCCTGAAACAATGAGAGGAGGTGACACAGCTGTAGCATTTCCCTTAGACTTGCATTTTTGAGAGGTATTTAGAGCAGCAGTGGCATCTGGGCCCTCCAGCTCAACTGCACAACACAGTAGGGGTTGGATAAAAAAAAGAAATGGAAGCAATGTACTTGGTTGGAGTCCCACATCTGCCTGGCACTTAAATACCATTGAAAGTGCCAAAAGCCCATTTCTTTGGGATTTCTTTAAATAATAAAAACAACAAAAACCCTCACTACTAACAAAAAAAAAATAAAAAACACCATCAAGTGTTCATTTGATTCTTTTTCTAACAAAAAGAGACAATGAAACAGGGAAGAAACACAGTCCCTGTAAGTTCTTTCAAAGGTGAATCTTTTACTATAGTTTGGTGACTGCTGAGTAAACTCTATTATCTGTTTATGTCCATCTAACCCAGACCTCAGCAAAGCAAGTTAACTATGAAAAGGACAAGTTTCCTTGCTGAGAGATAGTAGCCAGGCAGAAACACAAAATTAAGAGGTAAAACTCTGCCATCAGTCATGATCATGAAGAATACTCTTCATTAATATGGGCAGATATTGGGATGAGAGGTGGGGGGAGCGTTGGCCTCCTCGGAGTGTCCATATTCCCTAAAATGCTGAAGTGAACAGCTCTGTTGCAGCTTAACCCCAGCTGGCAACTGACAACCACCCAGCCTCTAGCTCACTCCTCGGTGGAATGGGGAAGAGAATCAGAAGAGTAAAAGCAACAAAAATTGTGAATTGAGACAAAGACAGTTTAATAGGTAAAGCAAAAGCCACACACACAAGCAAAGCAAAACAAGGAATTAATTCACTACTTCCCATGCGCAGGCAGGTGTTCAGGCATCTCCAGGACAGCAGGGCTCCAACACATGTAATGGCTAATTGGGGAGACAGACACCATAACTCTGAACGTCCCCCACTTCCTTCTTATTCCCTCAGCTTTATATGCTGGGCATGATGTCATATGATATGGAATATCCCTTTGGTCATTTGGGGTCATCTATCCCAGCTATGTTCCCTCCCAGGCTTTTGTGCACTCCCTGTCTTCCCATTGGCGGGGCAGTGTGAAAAGCCGAAAAGTCCTTGACTGCTTAGCAACAATTAAAACATCAGTGTGTTATCAACATTCTTCTCACACTAAATCCAGAACACAGCACTACATCAGCTACTGGGAAGAAAATGAACTATCTCAGATGAAACCAGGGCAACCTCCTTCCCAAACACAGGAATCAGCTCTGCCTTTGTCTTCCTTTGCTCCCAGCAGAGCAGAGATTATCTAATGATGAAGCTGGATTTTGAGAGGATCAATCTTTCCCCTCACCAGTCTAATGTCTTGTTTTGGGAAATCACCAATGTGTCATTATGTGGTCTCTTATGACAGCCAAATATTTTCTCATTATTTTCTGTCTGTATCAAGTACCACATTTTGATTCCACTACAGAGAAGAATTAGAAGCTATTTTTATTAAACCAATAATTGTGTTTGGGGAAAAATAAAATAATCCAAAAATGTGGGTGATGTAGTAAGATTATATGTGCTTTCTGCATCTCTGAATGTTTTTGGGCCAGGAGCTATGAAGATAAAACACCTCTGTTACCTACTAAATACTCTGAATTAACAAGAAAAAATTCTCATCTTTAAGGAACTTTACATGTCCCACACAAATGTTGATTAAAATCATGATTGTTGATCAAGATTGATCATAAGAACCAACAAAACCAATTAAAAAATAAAAAATATATAAAATAAGGCAAAACAAACCCCAGTGTTGAGTAAAGACATTACAGGATATTTGCATGTTTTTTCTAGTTACTATCAATCTAAAAGCGTGAAAATTGTATTAGAGGTGAGTGTGGTAGAATAACAATGCAAAGGTTAGTATTTAACTAATACACATAACACTTTAAAAATTATTCAAAGCAACAAAACAGAAGCAAATTAAAATCATGATTATAGGAGAAAGCAAATGCAAAAAGTCAAATTGAAGCAAATATTTCAGCCTAATGTATTCAGTGGAAGGTCAGTGTATTTGGTTTTGAAAGGTTCTACCAATTTTGCTTTTAGGGTATAATTTTTCATTTGACAGTAAACCAATAGTATGTCACAGCCACTACTGAACCTCTGCGGGGCAGATCCAACCTACCTCTTAAACTGCAAGAATTATAGACTGCAGCACTTATTGCCAGGTACAGCACGTAAAAGCCTGGTCATCTAGGTAGTGGTTCTTATAGATAACTGAATGCAAACAACACTGCATTGAGATAAGCTTGGAAAGGGGGAACAAAGGTGATTTCCCTAATTGTTTAGATGTTTTTTCTTCTTTATTTCCCAATAACCAAGTTAGTAACTAAATGTTTTAAATTAAGATAAATTCCCCAAATCGAGTGTGTCTTGTCTGCAGCCCTGACTAATGAGTGATTTCCCTGTCTTAATTTCGACTCGCAAGTTTTCTTGCTCTTCTTCGTCTTATTTTCTTCCCTGTCCCACTGTGGGAAAGGAGTGAGCATGCAGCTGTGTGGATGCCTGTTTGCTGGCCAGGGCCAAGCCACCACAAACACACATTTTTTTTAACATTCCTGAGCCACCAAGTTCAGTGTATGGGAATTGTCCAGCATTCCAGACAGCAAGCTGCTGCTTTTGCACATTCATGTTTTCTTTCCATGAAAGCAAAAGTGGGGAAGGGGTTACAAGGAAGATGATGTTTATGTGCTTTTTCTGGTTATAGAGGCAAACACGAACAAGGCAAGCGGATGCAGGAATTGATAGGTTCTGGAGTTTAGTTATAGCTATAGGCACCTGAAGGGTGAATGGTGTTAAATCATGTGTTTGAAAATTTTAATCTTCACAGGAGCTGCCTGTTTTTCTCCACTGAAAATGCAGGATACCTAGGATGACTATGCTGCTAGCTTGCACACTTCAGGTGCTTAAAGTTAGGCACAAGCAGGTTATTGGGAAGTGCTGACTTACAGGGAAACAACAAAGACATGTTCAGTCTAGTAATCCAGCCCCTTGAGTGTTCCCTGGAGTTGTAGGAAACCCATCTGGGATCATTAGTCCAGAGATCCTGAACTAAAGGCAGGTAGTAGCGTGAGCTGTCCTTAGGTCTGAGCACAGTAGGAATTTCTGCCTCTGAAAACACAACTGTTCCTTTTCTACTTCATCTCCTATTTACTGCAATAATTGTGTTACAGCATGAGATAAAGCAGTTCAATTCCTTGCCTTGTTGTCTTGCAACATGCCAATTTTACTTGCAAAATCCCTTGGATCAAACACTGGCACGGTCCTAGAAACCAGGACCGCAACAAAAGCCTTTCCCACAACCTGGCGAATATCCTGAGGTTTAGACTCCTGTTTGCTCTCATTGAAACAGTTTTGGTAAGATGAGCTGAAGTTTGTTTTTACTATGTTCCAAAAAACTGAGAGCTTAGAACCCAAATTTGACTTGAACTCTGTCTTTTAGCCTGTAAAAACTTTGTCAAAGTGCAATTAACTTTTTTTTTCTTTTTTAATCTGATCTTCTCTTTCACCCTACTACAGTGAGGTAACCCATGCTAAGGTTCAATTTAACAATTGCTTAACTGTATAGGCAGATGAGACCAAAAACATCAGAGACTGAAAATAATAGACTGATAAATATTTCAGGATAAACAGCTATAGCATATCTGAGTAGATAGAAGATGATATGAGCTTATAAATCACAGTAAAGAATTCGATTCTAAAACTGAGTTGGAATACAAATATTTTCATCAATAAACAGTATTATTTAAGGTTTTCTACCATGTTATTTTGAGTTTTAGGTTAAGAGGTTTTCCTTAGCTTAGAGCATTTGTTATAAGCAATTGGAATGAAATTAGATTTTCAAACTATTTTAATAAAACTATTTTTTAAAAAATGAAAACAAATGGGAAACTCTTGAGACCACCTAAATGACGTCTAGAACTGTGAGAGGAGAATGACAGCAAAGACAAAACATTCACAGTATGAATAATGCAGACTTTAGAGACCAAAATTTAAATGCAGAGAGATATAGCACACAAAGAGTTCAAGCAGAGAATTTCACTTAGTGCAGTTGCCAAGTAAAGCCATCAAAGCAAATAGCTCAAATGAGTTTAAGAAAAAACTCTGCATGTCTGAGCAGGGAGGGAATCAAAGGATATAGTTACTAAGCAAGAAAATGGGTGTGAGATAAACTTAAAGGGAATGGCTTATTGGGTCAGGTATCCTTTTCTCTCTCTGTGTCCTTGTTTCCTAATCTTTCGTAAAAGGAGAATTGAAAATAGCCATAAGGAAAAGCCCCACAAAGACTCTAATTAAAATGTACCGCAAGTGTTTTAATCTGGCTGACTTGTGTTTTGATTTGGGGTTTTTACATTAATTAGAGAGACTATAAAAGCTGTGACAACCATTTCATCAAAGACAAAGGCTTAAAGAGTGGCCCAAGTCTGAGAGATTCCTTCTTAATGAAAACATCTTCAAAATGTGAACTAGGAAAATTTTGAAACCATGGGTCTGAAAAAGGAAAACCACACAGAAGTGAAACATAAAGCATAAAAACCATCCTTTGGAGAAATTAGCCTAAACCACATAAATCAGAGAGTAAAGTCTCTGTTAGAAATTAGTCTACCTGAAGAAATACTAACCATAGGTTGAAATACTAGATATTCTACATCAGTATAAAATTTTTAGTTTGCATCCCAATTGAAACTAATTTGCATGTTATAATTACCTTTCCAACTGTCTTTTGGGAGATAAAAACAGAGCTATTAACAAAACTTCAATGTATCAGAGTTTCCAGACTAAATAAATTTGCTCTATGATATTGCCTAGCAATCTTTCCTGAAAATGGCTAAAAGCATAAATATGCTTCATTAAACAAGAAGAATTGGAAACATTTGAGGTTTAAAATATTAGTGCTTAAAGAATATTTTGTACCAACAGTCATTTTAATGATTTGCTTTCAAAACTAAAACTGTGGCTTGTTTTTCTTTAATAGCTTGATTACATACTTCCTAACAATGTTTGGGCTGCTATAAGCTACACTACTCAGTGCTTACCCACAAAGTGTATTGAAAAATGCAGCTGTTAAACCTTGAAATGCCTACACAAAGGATAAGCTGTGGCCATCAGTACTAAAATCAATGTTTCCTAAATAACCAGGGGAAGTGGGATATCCTGAAGTGCTAAGGGTTATACAAGAGGTCGGTCCTTAGGCTGAAGTGAACTGGGAGCCAGGATGGCTCTTTTAGATCATCAGATCATGTATAATCTTTTCCATCACCTACTTTAGCCATACAGACCAGTGGTACAAGATCAGACATAACTCTATGGCAAGGGCCTACATGATTTGAGATTAATTTCTGAATTGTAAATAACATTTTCTTTCTTCTGTGTTGAGTTCTAGCAGTTGCAGGGATTAGACCATTGCATCTCCTGTCTTCCTTGCTGAACAGCTTTTTTGTGTGTGTATAGTTCTTTCCTGCTTTCGTAGTACTAAATTTCAGAATATTGTTCTTTACTATCTCTAATTTGAAAGAGATAATCTGAACCCCAGATTAATTTTGCAGGCACTCAATTGGGACCAGATGGCACAGTCAGACTGACAGACCCAGGATTTCCTTTTTCTTTTTTTTTTTTTTCCTTTTCTTTTCCTTTTATTTTATTTTAGAAATACAGTAACATCTGTACAAGATGTCTACTGTAGAAATTTTTATGTTAGTGGAGCAAAACTGAAGCTCCTTAATAACCAGATATTTGTGAACTTTTTTGCCTAGGAAAAAGAAAATTTTTCGTTTATGGGATCTGCATATGGAAGATAAAAAAAAGCCATGCAGGAGACTGGGGTGCTGATGTTAACTTCTCCATAGTCAGGCAACTTTTGAAGTACATTACTCTTTATTGAGTCTAGCTAATTTTATAGTTCAAACTTACTAGAGATGTTTCACGGAAAGGTAATTTTGGCTTATGGGTGGTTTTTTTTGCATTTTATTTGTCCTTAGGACTGCAAAATTCTTTGAGGAAAACAGAGAATCAGGTTTCACAACTGGACCCTAAATCCACTTGACTGAAAGCCCTCAATGTGGGTATTGGAAGACTGGTCTGTTTAAAAGCAGCACAGGTGAAGTGGAAGAAAATGCAGTAGGTCTGACTGATAAGTTACTAGCTTTTGATAATATCTTTGTCAAAATTAGTGTCCACAGGCTAGTTTGGTTTTTACAGCATGATATTCTCTAAGACAAAAATACTTAGAGAAAATACCACAAATTCTAGCATACAGACACACTGTGATGAATCTTGCTGTGGTGATTTAAGACACTAACTTATGAGTCACGCAGGAGAGGAGAAGGAAAGCATACTTGAAGCACTCCAGTCACAGTCTAGACTAATTGCTTAAGCTGTCAGCAATGGTAGTTTGTGCTGGTACGCCAGAATGAAGCAGATGAAACATGCTCACAGACTCACTTTTGCCAGCTCTGCTATGAGGGTTTAACCTTCAGCAAATGCACAAGGCAGGCAGCAGAGCAGAGGTAATATCTTAAGTAGCTACAGCAATCTGCTTTACTGAGCATGAGTGAGAGTCTTCAGCTCATAGTCAGGCTGTGTATTTTTGCTGTTGGAAGTATGCAATTCTGTGTGCAACAGGTGATGAGTGGAGAGCCAAAATGTAGTTTTTTAATTAACTTTTTGGTGGGAGAGTAGAATGAGACTACAGCATTTCGCTTATTTTCATTTTGGATTTGAGATAGGTTTGAAACTATGCCTCTACACATAGTCTAAATAAGTGATGTACTTATTCCTTGCAGTGCCTAGAAGTCCTCCAATCCACGCAATCTGATCTATTGTATATAATTTGTATCAAAAGAACTCTCAAATTTCATGTGCTTGCATTATCTCTTATGTCTCAACCAGAGAGAAATACTGGATAAAATCTAACAAGGTGCTTTATCATGGAGTAAAAGTAAATATATATTTTTGTCAGTGAACGGATTAATCTTCACATGTATTTTTCAAAATAAACTCTTTAGTTTAAATCCGAAATGCAAATGTATGTGAATATATTATAACTTACTTTGCGTTCTGTGTGGAAGACTCCAATTTATTTCACGTCTTTATGAGTTTGCCTGTAAGTTAAAAATACAGGCCTTTTTTTCTCATCTGTTTTGTCTCATAATTCTCTTCTCCAGTGTCTGTCTCAAAAATATAATGTAAGTAAACATTTTCACTTAGGTTGCTAAGGGCAATCCTTAAAAATATGCAAGCAGATCTGTGTTGCTAACTGTGGTTATGAAGATGTTATACCTTCAGCCCAAAGAGGCTAGTTGAAGTCATATCGTGTTTTTAACACTGATGCAAAAAATGTCAATAGCATTAAGGAAAAATACTTTGTCAGTTTACACTGTAAATGTATACGATATCTCTAGAGAAAAGGTCAGTTTTCATTTCTTTGTTCTTCCAAGCTCATATTATTTGCCACTGTTGATAACACTCTAAAGCTATTTTGAATCTCTGTGGCTGTGATTTTCTTTGACAATGCATTCAAAGCTCAGACAAGCTGATTCAATTAAACAAAGATCTGAAGCTGTCAGTATAGGAAGAAGTTGAATAGTCTTTTTATGTATTAATTGTACATCTGAAGTACACAATGAACCAGTCTGCAATATAAGAATATTCTTTTTTCTTTAATATGATTGTTTTTCTGAGAAGAGAGTTCCGCATAACTGTGAGATTCAGTACATCCAAGAAAATGTAGCAACAGCACAGATATTCTGTTTAGGTCTGGTCTTTTGTTGTTGCTTTATATCCAACAGTAAACAAATTTATTATTTTTTCTATAAAGATTAGTTGTACAGGTTTTACATCACCCGTAACCATAAGATCTATAAGGTTGTACCACAAACTACCTCTCCTGTTTTTGTACTACCACTACAGAACGGATGGAAGAACAAAGAAGACAGAAGGAAACACAAGGAAGTCAAAGAACAAAGTGAAAATATACCTTTCCAAATATATTGAAAACATGCTGTCTTTCTTCTTCCCACTATTATTCAAGATGTGGGATACTAGACATCCCACTTGAAGATCCATAGGAAAAATATCATTGTAGTCGATATGACAAGAAATACTTCTGAAAAACATAGGAACATGATAGAGCATCTGCAGGCTCTAAGCTGTCCAATATACATCAGTGCTATCTTCATCAGCAAGCAGCATGGCACATTTGTAGATTGAAACAGTGGCACCGAGGACCTGCAGGCTTGGGAGGGTTACTTGGGAGAGGCTGTGGCCCCATCTCATGCACTGGACACCCATCAGCAGCTGCAGAGTGTTACATGAGCTTCTGGAGCTTAGCTTCCAGTTAGTTGAAGCAGAGGGGAATACAGCTTATGCACTTAGATATCTCCATGAAACGTGAATCAAACCAAGTGGGAGACTGTTTCTACATACACAGTGCTGCTCCACACGAAAACTCTGATGTCCCTTAACAGTGCCTGGTGCCATGAGGCAAGCTGATGAACCTTGTGGAATAATGTCCCTGTCATTGGGACAGGATACAGGTGTTCAGAGTGGGTGACATAAAAGGTTCAGTTAACCAAGCATTATGTCTCTGAAAGCGTCCACAATAATCATGCTCCCTTGATACACTCTTTCATAGGTGACAGAGAACCTTGTATTTCACTGCCTGCAATGGACATTTGCACCATAAATGTCTCTAATTGCTTCCTAGACTGCTGTAAACTCTCAATATTCACAACAGCCTGTGACACTGAATTTCAGAGCTGGAGTGTTGAGTGAAATCAAAATATCTTTTTTTCATAATTTCATCTGAAACGTCCTGGATAAGAAACAGTCAACAACCATTTTTACATACCTTCTCATGGTTTTATAGGTCCCTATCATGTTCCCCTTCAGCTGTCTATCTTTCAAATTTAAAAATCCTAAGCTGTTCAGCAACCTCTTCTTGTATGGAAGTCAATCCATAACAGTGATTTACCTTTGACATTCTTCTTTAAATCCTTTTTTTTCTCTGTATCCTTGAATTAAGGTGATCAGACCTGAACTAAACACTGAAGATGTGTGGAAATTTATGTTTTCTAGTTTGTCCTCTACACAATCTGTAGGAATTCCTAGCATTTGATATGCTTAATTGACTGCAACTACTCATTCAGCCAATGATTTCATGGACCTGTTATGAACCCTGAACTTTCTTACTGAATACTAGAGATTGTTTCAGATCGTCTTATTATATCTGTAAGGTTAAAATTGTTTTTCCACATAGTCAAGTTTTATATATATTCAAATTGAACTTCATCAGTCTTTTTATCACCCAGGTGTTCTGCTTAGTGCAACAAAATGCTTGACAAACATTTCCAGTTTTCAGTGCCCTGAAAGGTTACTACCAATAACCTCAGTCATTGTTCATGTCACCTTGATCTCAAAAGTCAGAACCTGACTTGAGGCTTACACAAAAAAGATACTGCATAAATATGTTTCCAATGATGCTTCAGTGAATCTTGGGTTAATTATTACAATTGTTGTTTTATACCTTTTTAAAAAAAATCAGTTTGTTAATGTTAGATATTCTATCTTTCTAGACATCCTCTAGGTAGGGTGCGATGAGAGAGTGAGAACTCTATCTTAATATTCTTTCTCTAGAACAGCTTTTCTTTATAAATTAGAATCGCATTATCTCCTTTCAAGATAAACACTTCCAATAGTCTTGGCCTTTTATTCAGAGACCTTTTTTTTCACACACGATTTCTGGCACAGAAAGAAAATTACAAGCCCAGCCACTTTTACTGCATTTTGCCATTGTTATTGCTTCCACACCAACTTCTTCTGAGTGAGAAATTAGAAGGGCATATTCACAGCAATAGCTGCACAAATCAGAGATCTTCAGTTCTGACAGTTCTAGAGGCTGAACTTAATGCACATTGAACTACAGCATTAAATGCTGTAAGTGGGCATGTCTCCACTGAAAACAAAGGAGAGATGTATCTGACACGGCAACATCGTCTGACTCATATGATGACGTGTCAGATGTCACAGGACTCAGCTAGAAAATAGCTTGTCTTGAATATACTTGAGAGAATAAGGTAATTTTAACTAAAAATGTAAATTCATTTAAAAATAGTTTGGGGAAATGTCCATTTCCAGTTGATTGTGAGGTGGCTGTAGACTCTGAATCATAACTTAGTATGAAATAGTATGAACTAACTATCATAAACACATTTTTCTTTTATATGGATACTAGCTATATGGAATGTCAAAGTGTGTGGATTGTGGCTTGCTCCTGAGAAAGAATTTAGTGCTAATAAGTCCAGGGCACCACGACAGCTCTGTTCTCAGGGATTTTAGAACAGTCTTGATGAATTCCTATGAGTATCAATCACTTCACACCACTGGAATTTAAGTGTGCAGTAACGAAAGAGGTTGCTGTTCAGACTCCATGAAATGATTAGGTATTCTTGTTTAAATCACTCTGGCTACAAGCGACATAAAGAGTGGAAAGAGGTTGCATTAATTTATCAACCAATTAATATGGCAACAAAAAAGAATTTGGGCATACCTCATTTCTAAATTGAGAAGCTTTTTTAATTTGGTTATTTCTTGTATAATAAACATGACCCTCTAGCAATGCCCTTTGGTTCCATTGGTCTATCATCTTGAAGAGTCTGTGGGACAGCAGCACAAAAAATACACAGATGATGCAGCCAATAATACCTTCTAGAGCAGGGGTGTCCAACTCATTTTCACTGGGGGCCACATCAGCCTCGTGGTTGCCTTCAAAAGCCAAATGTAATTTTAGGGCTGTGTAAATGTAGGAATAGTTACATTTATACAGTCCTAAGATTACATCTGTCCCTTTGAAGGGGACCATGAGGCTGATGTGGCCCCCGTTGAAAATGAGTTTGACAACCCTGTTCTACATATAAAATAAAGTAGCTGCAGTCACATGTACTTAGTCTACTTTAAAAATGGGGGTCTCGCCTCCTGGTAGGTAGGGAGGTTCATGTTGCTAAAAGGGTAAGGAGGAGCTGTGACTCTATGGTTGATGACAACTAGTTACTAGCTGCATTTGTTTGTCTGCTTCCAGTGCCTTCTGTGATAGAATTTTATGTATTTATTTATTTCTGTTGTTTCTTACTGCTTGTCTGCATTAATCTGAAGCTGATGTACCTGTGTTCTCTTTATGCTTATGATGTACTAATTTACATTGTAGTTGACTTATGTTTATTTCCATTGGGTGCCTGATACTCTCTCCTGTTTTGCTGTTAATTTACATTGTTATTTTCTGAGATTTCTTTCTACCTGTACTACACTGTCCTGGTAGATTTCTCCTAACAAAACAATTTTCTTGGACCTTTAAATAAATAAATTCTAATATTTCTTTTGATATTACTGTGCTTTATTATATGCCTCTCTTTTATGTAGCACACCCTGGTACAATGTAGGGAAAAATCCTTTTAGCCTATTGTATATATCTTTTAAATTCTTATAGAAGGAGACCATGTCCCCCTTCTGATGTCATCTGATGGAGCTATTTAGTTCTTTTAATATTTCTTCAGAAGTTGCCTTTCCCGTTGCCCTAATTTTTTTTATTGCTCGTATCCCAAATCCTTCTCAGAACCGGGTGCAGTTTTACTGGCATTGAAAACTTTACCTTCCCACTTTTTATTTTATGTAGTTTGATTACTTTAGTTTTTTTTTCCCACCTTATCACATTGCATTTTTATCCCCAGTCATCTGTAAATTTGAGGATTAAGTCCTTTCAAATACTTCCCTATCCATTAGAAGTCTGTATTCTAATTTTTTCTTCCCTGTAATGTATGAAGTCATCTTTTTCAGACTGAACTTCCTGCCTCTGACCTTTTTAGATTTATCTCTTTGGCCTCCTTGTCGTTTGTAACACCTCACATTAAATAGGACCTGAACATTTTAATTAATGTGCTGTTTACTGCTTCATCCAATTCAGTAATAAAAAATGATGATTAAGATAGTAAGACTATTCTTTGACAAAGGGCAAACATATTTCAGTATTAATGTGGAAGACCGGAGCTCAGGAAAATGACTACATAGCAAGAAAATATTTTAGCTCAGAAAAGTAAAGTAAGTTCCTTGCCAAGAGACACTATGAACCTTTGTTTCTTTGTATACAGAATAAAGAAACAAACAAAAAATACAAGACCTATTGGTAATATAAATCAGATTTAGAGCGATGTCATATACTATAACCTCTTCTATCTCACAGAAATGTGAGCTGCAGTAACAAAAGTAGTGAAGAGTGCAAATGTGAAATATTTATAGTAGTTTCTTGGAAGCCTTGCAGTAATGTCAGGACGGTAGTACAAAGTACAAGTGGCATTATTTGGCAGCTTGGAGAAACCTGGATGTCCATGAAGTGCTACTACTTCTAGACTTCTCAGTATCTGCATCTTAGTATCCACCATAGCAATATCAAATTTCTTTTATCACCATTATGAATGTCCCTTTATCATCATCAGCCTAAAATACCAGTGTCACAATAAATGATTCTATTTTTGAGCATCTTTCACCTAAGCATCAGTAAAGTCATCATGTCTGCTCTCCTTTCTACCTTTCTAAACCAACCATTTTTCATTCGGTAATATAAATCCAACTTCCTCCTCCCACCCCCTGCTTTTTTTTTTCTGTTGGCAATATTGAATTAGGAAAAAATCGCAGGCTTTTTGTTTTTCTTTGGTATTGGTAGCACAAAACTAAGGACTTAACAGTGGGGAAGGAAAAAGGAAAAAAATATGGCGATGTCCCAGATGTCTTTGGAATTCTCATTAAAAACTCATTTTTTCACTTTTGCTATACCTCTGCTGACAAATGAAATATAAATGTTGTCTTTGTGGATATTAAACCAATAGAATCATAGAACATAGAATAGTTTGGGTTGGAAGGGACCTTCAAAGGTCAGCTAGTCCAATACCCCTGCAATGAGCAGGGACATCTTCAACCAGATCAGGTTGCTCAGAGCCCTGTCCAGCCTCGCCTGGAATGTTTCCAGGGATGGGGCATCACCCACCTCTCTGGCCAACCTGTGCCAGTGTTTCACCACCCTCACTGTAAAAAATTTCTTTCTCATGCTGAGCCTGAATCTCCCCTTCTCTACTTTAAAATCTTTACCCCTTGTGCTGTTGTAACACACTCTTCTAAGAAGTCCCCTTCCTTCTTATAGGCCCCTTTAAGGTACTGAATGGCTGTAATAAGGTCTCCTCACAGCCTTCTTTCTTCCAGGCTGAACAAACTCATCTCTTTCAGCCTGTCCTCCCAAGAGAGGTGTTTCAGCCCTCTGACGATCTTAGTGGCCCTCCTCTGGACCTTCTCCAACAGTCCATGTCTTTCCTGTACTGAGGGCTCCAGAGCTGGACACAGAACTTCAGGTGCGGTCTCACAAGAGCGGAACAGAGGGGCAGAGTCATTTCTCTCAGCCTGCCGGTCATGCTGTTTTTGATGCAGCCCAAGATACAACTGGCTTTCTGGGCTGCAAGTGTGATTTGCCAGCTCATGTCCAATCTTTTATCCACCAGAACTTAGGTCAAGTCATGCCCAGGAAAACAGGAAAGTGTTCCACCATTTCCTCAGGTATCATGCTTTTGTCATGCACAAATATATTATCATATTAATCCATTAATACATGGATTTATATTTACTAAATAATATACACTATTACAGATGTATACATACACACACACACATCATGTATGGAGTGTATGTATCTTCCTCATCTTGAGGACAATCTTTTTATCACTGTAAGCCTTTGGGCAGGATACTCAGTTTATGTAAATTGATTTGGCTTCATCTATGATCTGATGCCTCCAGAAAAGAGGCAGAATGACTGAACAGGTCAGCAGGTATTGTGTGACTCCGATGTATTCCCTGACTGTTCTACAAGAGGAGGATTAACCTCCATGAACAACATCAGAGCTACTGGCATCTGCTGGTTTAAAAACAGGCTAGACAGGCAAAATACCTTTAAACTACATACAGATACCAATTGAGTCCGTGTGATTTTTTCATTTCTTTGAAGTTCAGAGCAGTCTCAAAGTTCATGAAAACAGTTATACCAATTTTAAATGAGGTTTTTTTGTTGTTGGTTTTTTTTTTTTTCCTTGGGGCACAAAAAAAAACAACAAAAAAAGAAAGACCAGAATACAGTTCCCTACTTGTATACTATAGCACCGAAACAAACACATTTTATAAAATGAAAGTCATTCTAAAGAATTCCCTTGAGGAGATAACAACCACGCAAGGCAGCTATTACTTGTATTCGCAATTGCATCAATCTTTGATCTTTATTGTTACGGTATTATTTCTATTCTGGTGCTATAAAAATGTTCCTTGTGGATTTTCCTTAAATAATAAATCTGCCTACACTAAAACTGCTTGGAAAAAGAGACAGTTGCAGATCAGTGCTGCAAATAAAAGCTAAGGAGACCCTTTATTTAATTTCATCTAGAAATGACTGTGAGATTGTTATCTTGAGAGAGGACCAAAAATTAAGTTTTCGTAATTTCCTTTTTTCACAAAAATCAGTACCATGCAGAATAGATTTTATGCCATTTCCTCTTCTTACTACAACTTTTATGCTGAGAATTGGGACTACAATAGAATTTTAATTTCCAAGTACCTCATATAAAATATCAGTGGCCTGTACTTTTGACGTTTCCATTAAGCTGTATTTTATGTTTTGATACATTGGTAATTAATTTGCCTAAAGCTTATTGGAAACTATAAATGAGGGTAAAATTAGAATGCAGAAGGAGAGAAGGGTTTTCCTATTTAGCTTATATAAAAATTAGACTAAAAACATTCAGAAGATTAACAAAAAGAAATAAAGAATAATACAGGAGAAGAATAAATTCTTACTGCCCACCCTATGTACAGCTTACTGCCAAGTAGACACAGGAATGTTTAAACCAATCTTCTTTCGAAGATATTACATTCAGATGAAGATGTAATTTCATATTAATTGTAGAAAATAGAAAAAACAAAGATCATATGCATCCAAAGAGCATATTTTCATAACTTACTCCTTCAACATACCTTCCATATTGTTCCCATAGATTACTTTGTACTTGTGTCACAAATTATTCTGTGTATTTCTTAATCTGCATGAGCTTAATGATTCTGGGAGAACTGTATATTTACATGCTACTTATCTGTTCATTATTACCTGGATTATGGAATGCACATACACACACACACACACACAAAAAAAAAAAAATATGGTTAGAAAGTAAACACACCTGATTATAACTTCCCCTCTGTCCCCAATAAGTTTGGAATAAAAACAAAAATGATTACTTTAGATATCCATTGTAATATTGGATGCATGGACAGCATGGAATGCCATAGGAACTTTAATGCAAGTGTTGTTTGCAATCACTTATGGAGCTGCTTATCACATGAAAGCTCCTAATAATATGCAATTTCAAACATAAAATACCATCAACTGCATAAGCAGTCTGGTGCAAGGTTTTGTATTAATTTTCTTCCAGTCCACTTCCACAGGAAACACCATTTCAAAAAGACAAGAACAACTTAAACAAATTTTACACGCCCATTACTTCTTCAGAGTCACCTGACCAGTGATGTTACTTGGTCTCATTGGGAGTGTGCAGGTTTATACTGAAAATTAGTTAATTTTCTTCATACAGTTAAGGCTCTCTATTTTTCATAGTTAGTATGGTCATTGTTTGGATTTAGTTTGAGAACAAGAAGATAACACCCCGGAACAGAGTTAACGTTTTTAATTGCTCTGGTCTGAGAGCCAAGACCTCTGAGCTCTGCCTACGTGTGAGGTGGCTGGAGGGGGGCATAGATGGGGCAGACCTTGACTGACATCCAGACTGATCAATAAGAATATTCCATCCCATTAGCCTCCTGGTTCATATTTAAGAAGAGTTGGAATCTTCCAGTTCCAGTTTTTTGTTTTGGTTTGGAGCCAGGACAGAGAGCCTGTTTGGGTGACTTCTGTTAGGGTCTTTCTTTAGTTTGACCTTTTGCCATCCTGCTGTTTTGTAGAGTACTCTGGGCTTTTCTGCCTTTTCTCTCTGGGATCAGTGTTTCAGGACCAGGTGCTGCTACTTGGGAGTGGCTGCTCAGTGCAGACAGAGTTCATGAGGAATTACACTGAGTTATCTTTTATTTTATATTCTATTTCCATTTTATATATATTATTAGTAGTATATTAGTGTTATTTTGTTGTTTTATTAAACTGTGTTTATCCCAATCCACAAGTCTCTCCCTTCCTTTTCAATCCTCTCCCCTATTTAGGGGTGGGGGAAGTGAATGAGCAGCTATCATGGTTATATTGCTAGCTCGGGGTAAACACAACAGGCAGGAATGTCACATGACCGAAAGGTTAATTGTGGTCCCATGCAGTAATGGATGGGTCTAGGACAGTATGGTTAACGTTACCTAGGTGAACAAATGGGAAGAAAAGAAACCTTTTAGTGTGAAATATTCAATCCCCAGGCTTCTTTTCATGCTGTCCAAAAGGACACATTTGCCTTGAAAGATCCCTGATATCTCATTTAATATTACATCAGTCTCTCCTCCATTAATAGGAGGGAATCAGTCTCTGAAGTCTTCAGTATGCCTGTTTTGTCACTACATAGCTGTTCCAGTGGGAGGTTCTTCATTTATGAGCAAAGACTCATCTCTGCCAACATGCAGAGAGATAATTTGAGCCTATCTAAGTCTCCAAATGATGATCCAACTACAGAAAACCAGTGTGAACATGGCGAGATTGTAACTGCTTTAATAAAGAAGGCAAGTGTTTTCTTGCAAAGTCCAAAGGGCTGTGAAAGAGTGGACAGAAAAAGATGTAGTATTTGGCCTACATTATATAAAACATTAGCGGGGAACATTTTTATTCCTCTTCCCAACACTTATCCCCTCTCTCACTGTACTAAAGTGAATAGATCCCTCTTCTCGATCTAGAGCCTGTTATTAGTCTTGGCTCATAACAGCCTCTCTTAGTAGTTTACTTTGATCTGTGTAGCTCAGACTCATTATCTAGTCATTAAAGTAAATAAACCTGAATTCCTCCCATATTCAGAGTGCAAAACTGCAGGATGTTGCTGTAACATTAGGTATAATGGTACAGAATTATTGCTGTAATATTTCAGTAATGTGCTACAGAGCTGTCACAGTCAGGACAAACCACCTAACTGAGATGCAGAAAAAGAAAGCAGCAGATATAAATATGCTCAACTGTAAATGTTAGAAGGACTTTTCTTTTTTCTTTTAAAGGAGTAAGACTGGAAAAAGGTGAAGTGTCAGACTGAAAGAAAATGTAAAGCTTCCTCTTTTACTTTTTACATTAAATGTTTTGAAGATTCATTGACTAAAAGCATACAGGAAAAATATTTGAACTTAAATTAACATATTTTGTATCTATTAAGAGAGATTATACCTTACATATGTTGGATACAATTTACAATAAGAAGTTTTAATCACTGTATTTTTGGTATTGGATCAGACAAGCAGAGGACTCAATTTTGGCACTTGTGCTTATTGCTGCCATCTGGAACTGTGCTTGAGAACCTGCATAAGAATTGCAAATGGTTACATTTGCAAAAATTGAAGTTTCATTAAAGCCATGAGGAAAATCCGTCTCCTTAAAAAAAAAAAAAAAAGTGTGTGTGTGTGTGTATATATATATATATATATATATACACATATATATAAAATGTATATATAGGCGATAAAAATGTCTCAGCTTACCATGTCCTTTTGTGACACTCTAGATACTCAATGTATAAATGTATCTAAAAGGTGGTTAGAACTGCTACCTAAGAATGGGTAACAGTTACACCTCTTTTCAAAATTTTCATCTAGAGTTTTTACAGGCTTCTTTTACCAATCTTTTTGCACTACATCAGCTCATGATCTATCTATACTGTGTTATACCTCAGAAATTCTGTACTTGATATGCAATGTAACATAACATTTCAGTTTTTGTTTAAGAGCTGGGTGCATCATCTTTCTGAGCAGATCTCCTTATAGGTTGCATATCTAATATACGCTTTGTAGGTTTCCTATTCATTTTCCAAAACCTGCCACAGGAACAACAGTGAATAGTTATGATAGACAGACATGGAAGATAAAGCCTCAGACACTATGTGAAACTCTGTGTGGGGAGATGTTATCTTCCTGTTGATACCTGAGCAGTCCATCTCTTTTACGGTTCAGCAAGTCTTCTGTAGATCTCGTCATGTTAATAAAGTATCATTGAATGCAACTGACATCACATACAAAGCTTCAAAACGGCAGTGAGAACAAAAATTTCGCTTACTTAACTTCATAGTTAGCAGCCTAAAAACGCAGAATTTGGAAGCAGTAGGAAAACACACACTTTCCGGAAAAAGACAAGTGACATTCAGGTTCAAAGCAATTTACTGGTAGTCAGAATGCAATTATTCTTTGCTTTATTCATAGCCATACCCTCTGGCTTCTTGTAATATATATCTGGTAAAACACTGCAAAGAAACGAGGAGAAATGAACATCCTATCATTCCATACATTGTGTTCTTGCCTGTATACACATGTTTATACACACACAAGAGTTAGAGTGATGTACAACAGTGCAAGAAGAGGTGAATGTAAGATTTTTTAAGTTTGAAATGCAGGAAATTCTACATGAGAGAATCAGTTTCCAAGCAGATTGAAAATTTCACCTAAAAGTGCAAAAACAGAATCATAGAACAATTTTGATTGGAAAAGACCTCTAAGATCATTGAGTCCAACTGTTAAACTAAGAAAAAAACATATCCTAAGAACCTCATCTATGCATCTTTTAAAAACCTCCAGGGATGGTGAATCAGCCACTTCCCTGAGCAGCCTGTTGGTTTATATGAGTTGGCCTATAGGAAAAGAAAGTGACATGTGGTGAGATATTAATATTTTCTATTATAACTTATTTTATTATTTGAAACTAGTTTAGGAAGGCTTTTCCTTATCCTTACTTTAATCCCAATATGCATTTCTGAACCTCAAGAGGTTTGAAGAAGTGTGATCTGCTTTGACAAAAATATCAAGCTACTTCTTCAAGGCAGTTTCATTTTCTTTACCTCCATTTTAATACATTTTGCATGATATTAATACAATATCTTAATAATAAAACAAAAGCTGATAATATTTTTCTATTCAAGTAGTGTCACTCCTACCCTTAAAAATGAGGAAACTTCTAATGATTGATTTGGAATTCACAGATTCATGTAATAAGACATAACATTTTAGTATTCGTATTTCTTTGCAGATAGCCATTAAAAATTAAAACAAAAAGCCATTTCTGAAATCATGTCAAACAAAATGCTTTAAATCATACCCTTTCATTCAAAAAAAGGTGCTCAGATAAAACATTGGAATTTGATTATTTTGAACAAAATGAGAAGCATGACTGAGATAATTACATTTCACAGGTACACACTTTTAAGAAGTTAAAAATACATTTTTTTAAAATGTCCTGAAAAAAAAAGTTACTGTCCCCAGTCCATTATCTTGCTGCAGGGATCTGTTGCAAAGCACAGTTTGGTCTGCTACCAGTATGGAATCTAACCTTAAGCTTAACTTTTATACAGCCAAAAGGAACTTGCATAGAAAAGAAATAGAGTATGTACCTGCATTAACTCTCAAGCATTGCACTGAATGCTACACTTTCTCTCTTTCCTTCCTCAGAAAGGGAAAAGCTGTTGTGGTCATTCATGGTCCTCCAGTGAATGGAGTGGAGTGGGCCAACACAGAAGGAAACAGCTTCAACTTTCTAGTCTGAACAAATCCCTTGGGTGTCTGAACGTGATGCTCCACCTTGCCTTTGCTGTGCTTGTCCAAGAAGAAGAACTTGAGATGGGAATTTAGGTTGGTTTGAGCCTCCATTTACTTTGATCCAGGTTTCAGCCTGTAGCTGACAATGATTTAATGGCTACTATTTCATCAATGTATTAATTGACAAGTGCACACGACTTCCTAAATCCCCTTCTAGAAGTTCTTATCCAACTACTGTGTCTCACGATAAAAAGGGAATCCCATGAAGTTTAGCCATTCTTTTATTGTTGTTTGTACAGCATCTAGCACAGCAACGAACACTGAATTCAGACTAGAGCCTTCAAGCCCTTTATTATAAAATGATCTAATTTGAAAACAACCTGGGTATATCAACTTTAAATTCATCTTCAGTTGGCTTAATTTCTGAGATAACTGCCCAATAAACACCTGACTGTTTACTTGTGTTAAATCTTGAATGCTTACTTAGTATTTTATCATTGTGAAGTAGTTTATCAATATATTGTCTTACAAATTCAAAATCCAACTTCCATTAGATTAAGAAAAATACAATAAAATAGAACAAGAAGTTTATAATTTTAAGAGATTATAAAATGTTAACAGATCTTCAGTGTGACAAAATAATATTGCTAGCATGCGACACCAATTTAAAAAAAAAAAGAAAGAGAGAAAATTAACTGACATACTGACATTATTTTTATCTAATTAAATAATGCAATTATACTGACTTTCCAAATCTGCTTATTGTATTCTTTTCTGTTATACCATTGCTTGTTAAGATTGCATTGTTCATGTTCCTATTAAATTACATATAGCACGCATTAAACAGAAATAGAAGTTTTACCAAATATTTAATAGGTATAATATCCCAGTACATTAATTACTTACATAGATATTACTTATCATTCTAACACCAAAGAATTTATAGTAGTTTTCATAATTTTACTTATAGCATGCATATGCACATGTTTTTAATACCTATGATGATGTATCAATAGAAATTTTTAATGCTCACTGCTTGAAATTTATTACAAGCACGATAAAAACAATGCATTTCACATTGTACGTATGAAATATAATATAGTACTCTTTTTCTGTTTATACTCAAAAGCACTCTGATGAATGAATTTTTTTTTTTCCTGCCAAATTTCATACTATTTTTATGCATGCCTGCTCTTCAACCTCTATAGCCTTGATCTGTTCATATTATTTTTCCCCATTATACAAGTATTATATCTCATATATTCAGGAAGCGTTATATCAGTTTCTAAAAGAAGTGAGAAACCACAGATACTAAACTCTCAACAAAACATGCAAACTATACATATTCTGTATTACTTTTGTGTCAAGTAGAAAACATGTTATTTTATACCTTACTATGTGAATGCTATCCTTGTTAAAAAACAACACACCCAACTGTCATGAAAGCACCCCAAAATCTGTTTAGGCAGGTGATAAGGTCAAACCAGAGTTTATTCTAACCAGGAAATATTCTGAAACCTAAAAAATTCTGCATTGTCAGGTAACAGAAGCTGAAAAGAATAATCAGTGTAACAGTTCACATACAAAAGAGAAATTCTTGCAGTGACCTAAGACTAGTTGCTCCCACGGTCTCCCCCAGGGATTACAGAGCACCCAGTATAGGGCTAGATATGTTGGAAAACCCAGATTTAGTGGCACTCTAGAGGGAAGGAAACATAAAATATGCTACATGATTTGGGAAAAAAAAAAAAATAAGGGAGCCGAATAAACCAAAGGAAGCAAGTACCAAAGAATAATGTACATAGGTAAACATATTTCATTTTGAAAACTCAAGTTCACATCATGCACAGTCAAAATATAAGCTACTTTTAGTGACAGAAATTAAGTGACTGACAGCAAGAAACTAAAGACAGCAAAGTAAAAGGAACTAGAGGTATTTTTAAAAAGTTTGAGCCATTGCTTGGTTTTACGAAGATCAGAAGAAACAACAACATAGAATGAAATTTCCATGAAAAGCAAGGGATAGAAGTAAACCTCACAGTAAAGCATGGTGGTCAGCACAAGATCAATCCTTTGAAGGATTTTTATATTCACTAGGGCTTACTGATGGCAGTAGAGGCCACATATTCATGATAAACTGAATTCTAGAAAGCTCTAGACCTACCAAGCAATGTGACAGTAAATGTTCATACCCATTATTCCACTTTAGCAGAACTCATTACAAGCAATCTACTGACTTTGAACAGAGTAACACAGGTTGCAGATTAATGTTATGGCAAGAGCCAATAAAAGTTGGTCTGTGTGCACTGATATGTAGAGGTAAAACCGGTTCTTGTTTCTCAGAAAATAATTCACTAGCTTCTACAAATCTACAAGTCCTATACAGATAACTACACCACTATACATTATAGAATCTGAAACTGAACTAGATGCTGGCACTTAAACAAAATTAACACTTCCTGTACTATTCTTGTGATATTACACAACATTAGCAACATGCAGCAGTCATTAAATTCATCATTCTCAGAATTAAACTGTTTTTCCTACCCTTCCTGTTTCCCCGCCAATCCCTCCCCCCTCCCCAATTGAATAAAATGTAGCTCCTCAGTCATTGTCTCTTCACCTACAAAAAAGAAAAAAAAAACAATATCTGGCAAATGCCCATTTTCATTTCTTTGAAGCTTTAGTAGATGCCATAAAATGTAGTTCTATCCGTTTCTGATGCTGGAGGTGCATACCACTTACTGTAATTCATTTGCTACTTTTTCACATCCAGTCAGCTGCCCTGATTTCTTTCCTTCCTACTTAAACTGGCATCTCAAAATCCTTAGTATAGCCTTTGAACAAAGATCTGTTTGGAAACAATAAAGTCCAATATCCTAGTGAGAGCAAAGCCTGTTGTATTTTCCACTTAAAAGCTCCCCTTTGTGCCTCAAGGACCATGGATGATCTATACAAAGTGCATTATCTCTTGTCATTGTTTTATCTCCCAGTGTTTCCTTTTTTAAAAGCCTTTGATTTAACTCTGTGTATTCAAGCTTGACAAGATCGTATAGAAAAATAAGAGGTCCAAATAGTATTTATAAAAATAATAGTAATAAAGACTTCAAGAGTTAACTAAATTGAGGTGAAAGGTTTTTCTTCAGAAACAGATTACAAAGAAATAAAAAGAAAATACCAGTAGTAAATTAAACAAAAGAAAACAGAGGAAGTATGAGTAATAAATGGGATGGCTTCCTGGTTTGTGAAGGACTGTGGGCACAGTGGGGAGGAGTAGCTGCGGGGTCTGGAATATGCAGAATTTGACAGGTATTGAGAAGTCAAAGTGGATACCCTGAAGCACTGCCACCATCCAACACACTCTGCTATGCTCCAGTTTAATCCGCTGGGACTGTATTCAGAAGAGCTTTTTCTGAGTAAAAATGAGAATTGTGATGAATTCTGACCTTCTTTTGTCTTAGAAATTGCATAGATTTACACTACCATTTTAGTCCCTAGCCATCTTTCCTGTTTTTTTGAAAATAAACTTCAGTTTGCGTGTGTCTAAACAGCCTTATTCGGAATTGTTGTATATCTAGAACCCATCCACCTTTTCTCCCTATAAGTTAGTCTTTTCTGGGTTATGTTGCTATGAATAAAGGCTGGTTCTTCTGAAAGCTCTGGAGTCACCCTGGTATAAAACAGTGTAAACTCAGGGTACAGGAGACATAAATTATTTCTCTGATGGCTGACTAACTTTGACCACAACAAAGACAAAAATCATGCAGAACCATGTTATTTTCATCTTCCTAGGTAGCTTGCAGGTTTAAAAGAAGCATAACTGAAAAACAAGGCATTTTGCTGATAGCTTATACATTCATTCTCTGACGCTTTCAACAAACCTGTCTCACAGTAGAAATTAGACTGTTTTAGATCATTATATTAGAAGCTGTTTCAAAAAAAAATATTTTGCCCTGATTTCACTGAGTAATTGTAGATGTGAATAACAGGGCATCTTATTAGACTGGTTCTCTGCCACAGCTCTGCTCAAGATTACTTTTTTTTCTTTTAGGAAGTCTCAGACATGAACAATAAGACATACTCTCTGTTTTCCATTTACATCAATTGCTTTGACAGCAGAGGCTATAAGACAGGTTTTGGAAGCCTCGTCTTGGTGATGGAATTAATCACTTCATTATAACTCTTCCTGTGTCACAGAAATATGTAGTGATGTGAGGCCACCCTCTCACTCATTGTGGTCTATCAACACTTTATATTTACTCATGTGACTTCTAAGAGTCTTTTTAGGTAGACATGGCAATTGCCATTTGCTGCTCCACACCAAAAATATGGAAAAAGGCAAACCTGAAGCCATAAGATAAATATGTCTTCATTCACCTGGTCTGTGCCAGTGGTTTGGATCTGCTGACAGTCCCAGCCACGGTGTGGGCATACATAAGGGGCTGTTGCAAATAGCAGCAGAGGTAGGCGTTCTTATAAGGAGGCACCAGGCCAGATTTAAAATCCTGTTGTGATAAACTTAACTGGAATCAGAAATTTAAACATTGAATAGAAAGGTCTGTTTTCACAGTAGCCTTTTTAAGCTATCATTTCACTGCAGCTCCTTTCATTCCTTGTCATAGCCACTAGCACTTTGTCAGCATGGATAGGAAGAGAAGGATAGGAGGGATGAGCCCCAGCTACAGCAATGTATTGCCATTCTTCTGGGATACTCACAACCACCGTGAGAAGTAGCCATCTTCAATGCACTGCAGAGGGAAACTAAATTGCAGGTGCTATTTCCAGAGTCTTGGCTTTGCCTGTTGCCCACATACTTTCATTAACAATAGGTGGCTCTCTGTTCTGCAGGAGAGGTAAGCCTTGATCATGTGTTCCTGGAAAACTCAGTAGTAACAGAAAACATGTTAATGTTTGGCAGCTTTGAGATTCCAGCCACCTGCATGGCTTCTGGTTTATTGTATAAACTTCAGATGTGGATACACCCTTGACAAAAATAGCAATGGGCCTTTATAAAGAATTACAACAAAGCTAAATGATTTGAAATTTGGATCCCACTGTGGTATTATTACATTAAGCTGTATTTGAAGAGTGCTCAGAGAATGCTAGTTTAAGATAATCAAAATAGAATAGAAAATAATACTATTATTTTAATAATACTTTTTTTATATATTGACATTGTGGGGTTTAGTTACTGAAACTGTATGTCACAAAAAAATAAACTAGGCAGTTATGTAAATTTTCTTTGCTATGTTTATAGAAGAAAAATGAAAAAGGTGATGAAATTACCACTAGCTTACAGGGCTGTGACATTGGAGCAAGGGAGAAATTACAATGTGTCTGGCTGCCTGAGGTAAGCACATTAACTGCTGAATGTGTAAATTGTAAAAGCAACTTAGAAGCTTAGAAGCCGAAAGTGAGAACAAATGAGCAAGCAAGTGATCTAATCTCTGTTGGAACACATCACACATGTGATTAGCAGGGTCCCTTGGAAACAAAGAAGCAGATGCAGCAGGAGGAGCATTTGTGTTATCAGCAATGGAGAAAAATCAATAACAGATATAGTCTGAGCATCAGCAAAACAAAGGAGCTTTTCATTCCTCTCTGAAAAACTGACATATTTGAAGCAAGGAAAGCTTAGAGTCTCATTACAGCAAGAGATTCTCTGAGCTCTGTGCACTGCTCACATTTAATGTTTAGTTACTGTCCTATGTAGTTTTACAGCAGATAAAACTTAACCATAATTCTTACCTTTTAGAGTAATATCGTCAAAAGGGTATTTATTTTGGAGAGAAAGATGTAAATGTAGAACACTGCCATTTGTGAAGCAAATCAGGAGACAGGAGATGTCCTTGCCTTGCAGACCCTGAGAAAACTATGAAATCCAGAAATAGTCTTATTTAGGACACAAACTGTTCTTCCTCACACCAGAGCAGCTGCTCACTAAGTGTTGCTGCAATACAAGTTGCAGAGTTTAATTAATTGGATTTCACAGCCTGCTAGAACTGTGGGCAGCCAGTACTTTGAGCTGCAGGAAACCCCACTCACAGACATGGGACTCCTAAGCTGGTCCAAGGAATCACAGTATGAGATCCACCTGTCAGGAAACCTCCAGTTTCAGTGAAAAAGGAAGTATGGGAGAACCACAAATAAATCAGTTTTGGAAAGGTTTTGGACTGGAAAGATGTCTTAGTGTAAGCCAAGTAAACTTTCACATGAGCATAATTCCCTGAAAGAACACAAAACTGTTGTTTTTGTTGGTACTGGATAGGCTGGAGGCACTTGCAATCGACTCCTCCACTTTTGTTTTAGGCAGTGGATAACAATTGCACATTTGAACCCTGTATACAGTTGTTTTCTTCTATGTTGGCTCTCTACAAACCTACAAGAAAATAACAAGCAGAGTGATAGGCTTTAAAAGATAACATTTGCCACACAGTTATCTTTCAGCAATGTACAAAATCACTATAGTTTTCCATGTAATTTGAACTAGAGATGTCTGTGAAAATTGATTTAAGAATATATTGACTGTCTAACTGTTTGTTGCGTTTTTTTAATTTTTTTTGGTTATTGTTTTTGGTTTTGTTTTTCATTGGTTTATTTTCCTTTTTTTTTTTCTTTTTCTTTTATGTGCAAGACCCACAGGTTTACAGCATATTTCCAATTACTGTTTTCTTGTCAAGACCAACAGGCTCAGCTTTAAACCTGAGCTTCCAGGAAGTAGTATAACCAAGAAACAGAGTTGAATATTTGTTCTAAGAAAGATACTAAAGGAGATGGGAAAAGTACAGTCATGTAGTGAATAGCTGATGAAAGAAAAGCTGAGATTAGTCACTGGAAGGCTCTCAAGGGATAAAAAAGCAAACATAATGAGTACTACATTTGCCTTAGCAACAGTCAAGTGGGTAGCAAAGCTGAGAAATTGAACTACACCTAGTGGTAGGACCCAGAACAGACTGTTATGAGGCCTGAAAAAAGTCCCCAGAGAAGACTCAGAGATTAATAAAACGTATCTATTAGTACTGAAGAGGTCAAACAAAATACTATCTTAGAGAATGACAAAGAAATTTGGTTTACAGTTTTAGAGAGCATATGATAACTTGCTGGGCTTCACTACACTGGAAACCAGCACTTTTTTGACCCAACCCTGAAATTAAGTAGTACCTTTAATCTGCTTTAGTCATAGTAATCTTGTCTATAAATTCCTTGTCAATCCTATCTTGAAATCTGGGACTGTCTTCACTGTTGTTCTACTGTTTGTGTTTTCACAGAACTTGGAAACTCTTGCTATCTGTGGGGATAAGATTGATTTCAGTGTTATGTGCAAACAGTGGTAAAAGACGATAGCTGTAGGGTTTAGGTTTTCTTGTAGAATTTGAAGTTTCATATTGCACACTGCATTTAAACTCAGGAAGAAGATGTCCTTATGCAGTGGCACCTTCCAGAAATACTAGAGAATTAAATCTGCACAATTCCCTCTTACTCAAAGGGCCAGAAGAGCCATGATATTTCAACATCTATTTTCTTTCACCTGGGATGTGGCTCAAACCACTCCAGGCATGTTGTAGTTGTTTCATACCACCACTTAACTTGTGCCTAGAGAATGAAACCTAATAGACGAGGTGATTCTTGACTGCTGAAGAGTAGGGGTTAAAATTTAACCAAGCTAAAAACATGGCAGCTCTTGATAGCTGTGGGGTTTTTTTCTCTCTGTGACTAGCTTTTTGTGTCAGAACTTGTCCCACTGTTTGTCTGTTCACACAATTTCAGGGAGCAGCTACCGGTGATACGGAAACACAAGCTTGGTGCCTACTTTCTAATTAAACCTCTCTGAAAAATCTGGCCCAAAAGTTGCTTTCAGCACCTTTTTGACAGAAACTTTAATTACTATGTCAATCATAGGCACAAATCCAAGATATAAAGTAACCTGGATTCAGATTGGAGCAGCTATGGCTAGGGCACGCTACTGCTTTCTAGCAGAGGAATAGAAATTCTAAGCACCACATAGGAGAAAATAACACCAAATAGATCCAACTAAAATATAGTCATAAGTATCTCTTTAGATACATCCCTGATCTCTGCTGCAGGTAAACTAGATTACACCACCTGTTCACATAGATTGTGCTATAGATGTTTTTTCTTTTTCCAAAGCTCAGTTGTCAGCTGTATGTCCTTGTAAGTGTGAAAGTGGCATGAAAAAAGGTGTTGTAGTAACACTGAAGAAAATGTGCCCACATTTGTTGCTAATTATGCTAGATTATGCAGCTTTCACAGTGATTGTTATTGAGGACCCAGAAACACCTGCAAACACAAAAGTGAACTTGAACATTTCATAACAGAGCTTACACTCCAAGTTCACTGACTTCAGGATGACTTCAGTGGATGTACTCATAAACAGTGTAAATCAGTTAAAAGCACCTGAGCTTTAAAGACTGCAGTTGATAACCTTTTTTTTTAACATTTCACTTTCCCATCAGTTCATGCCAGGTTCTTAGTGTTAGAGGTCACAGCCATATTAGATCATCTCTTGTTTTCTGTATGCGTTTTTTTGTCATTAATCACAAAGTAAGCATTTGACGAAACTAATAATGCTGCAAATAATGTACTGCTGATTCTTGAGGAGATAATTAAAAGATTGGTACAAAGACTTTTACAGTTCAATTAATAGAGGCACAAATAAAGTTACAAATCAAATCACCACTTGGCAAGCAAATATAAAATGGTGAAATGTTACATTAACAGGTATTTAATATGTGTGCACTCCAAATAGCTGAGAGGCAAGCTAAAACATGTTTTTATCACCATTATGGGAATAAAAGGTAGCTTTTGAGGAAATAAAAAACCCTACAATGACATGAGTGGAAAAAGAAACCAAGAAAAACAAAACCAACCAACCAACCAAACCAAACCAAAACCAATGAAAACAAACAAACAAAAAATGCACAAACCACTCATAAACACAAGAAAAGTGGGAGAAATTAAGGTAAGCTATTATGAGGGTTTTTTAATTTACTTGATCGCTATCACTGCTTTATTTCGACTTTTTTTTTTCTTTTTATTCTTTTCTTTATTTGCCATAATTATACTGGATGTATCATCTCTGAAACCATATGCTTCAAAGGCAATGCAGGCATGATATGGATGCAGGAAGAATGTTATATAGATAACATCTTAAAATCAAAGTTACAGGTTAGGATACAGTGAAAGAAGGCCTAGTGGTGCAGGTGAGATGAGGCTGAGAAGAGGTTGCCAGGATTACAAAGTCAGGCCCTGTTACTGCCTGTATCCTCAAGCAGTGGGTTGTAGTTTGCTGAGGGAAATAATCATCATTATTGAAAAGCTCTATAAATTCATTTGTTTATGTGGATGATATAAATGTAAAGTGAAACGATTTTTAAATTACAGCTGCTTTGACAAACACCTATCATGAAACAGTTGTTTGTTTTGTTTGTTTTCTTAGAGAGCAGTGTTGAAACTTTCTAGAAGACCTTTTTTAATGTATGGGTCATCTACCATACATTAGATGGAAATTTGTGTTTCTCGTGGTATTTTGAATCCCAGGTATGAAACTCATACTTAACTATCTTGCAGACACGTTTAAAACTTACTTATCATACTTTTCCGAAGGGATAAAATAAGTGCAAAATGGTTTAACATAATTTACTGCTGTATTTAATTTACATAATTGGATGAAGTACACAAGTAGTAACAATATCGATTTTGTTCACAGACATAAATACACATATTTAGGAACTAAATCTGTACCCAATCTGAAATATTAATACAGAATAAGCTCTTACTGAGCCAAGCCATATATTCTTTCTTCCACAGCATGCAATTTTCATTCATGAACACTAACAGGGGCT
The DNA here is from genome assembly GCF_036013475.1 of Columba livia. Taxonomy (NCBI): domain Eukaryota; kingdom Metazoa; phylum Chordata; class Aves; order Columbiformes; family Columbidae; genus Columba; species Columba livia. Next base: position 115,744,701 of record NC_088603.1, on the reverse strand, counting down.
TGGGGAAGTGATAGAAGGAACAAGGTGAAAACAGAGTGATCCCCTCCTGGGTACATCCCTTTGTCTTCTAATTGCTTTTATAAGATGAAGTACCTTCCCTTTTTCCCCCTTCCAGACACAGTGCAGCTGTATGTATTGTTTATGTAGAAACATATCTGTGATCAGAACTCCAGCAGATATACAGTTTATGGAAGATGGCTGAATGTCCAGCATTAGGTAGCGTCCAAAAAATTGGATCAATAAAGCCATAAAAAAATTAAATTAAAATAAAATAAAAATAAATAAAATCAATAAAATCTTAACCACACATTTTTCACAGTACTGTGCATTAAACCAAATGGTGACAAAAAGCTGCTTGAGAGCTTTCACTGATACCAGCATTTGTAAATATATCATATACATTCCCTGGTGGATATAAAGTGGTCAGTGTTTTCATTCCCTGTGATAGAAAGGGTGACTGCATTTCATCATCAGTCTGTTATTACCACAATGAGCTGGCTTAAAAGAAAAATGCAGATTCTGTTATATAAAAAATTTGTCCTTCCCCAGAAACAGGCATACTGCAGTCATGAGAGGAAGATGAACAAAAGGATTATTGAGAAAGAAAACAGTGTGGATATCATTTTGTAATCACAAACTACCCTGCAGTTCTGAGCAAAAAATAAAACCAACCAAACAAACAAACAAACAGTATGGGTTCAATTACTTATACTGTTCTGTTAGGATATAACAAATCCTGAAGAGTGTTGGAATTTGTTCTTCTCCAGAGATTGAAACATGATCATCCTTCTCTGGTGTATTTCAAATTTACAAGCTGCTGGAGAGCGAATACAAAGAGAAGACTGCCCCAAACTATCATTCAATAGAGATTTTCTGAAAATGAATAAAGAGAATTAGGAGAATGTCACATATCTAAAGAAAGAAATTGAAATGAACGTGTTTAAACAGCTTCTTGAAAGTGTGAATTTTCAAAGCAGGCACCTTACTTGGTACAATCTGATTTCACTGTCAACACGCTTCTAAGTGGCTTAAAATATATTGCCCTTTCCATAAGGCTGAGAAGTCCCTGAAAGATTATGAAAATTCGAATTCTATTTCTTCTGACCAAATGTTACAGGAACAGGCGGTGGGCAAAGTCAAAATCCTAGATATGACATTTATCTCTTGACACTTGCTTTGTCAATGGCTTTGGGAGCTATATGCAATTCTGAATGTCTTATCTCTCCATTTTAGGATGAGTTGAACCAACATATTTAAATTTGGAACTGAAATGTTCTTAGGTGATTAAAAATTCTCTATCATAATTACTAGATGGCCAGCAAAAGCTAGAATATTATTTTTCAGTTAAAAATTCAGACTGGAGACTAAGATCCTATAGAATAGATTCCCCTGTATGTAGAAGGTCAGGAGTTCTGCCAGAGAAGAAGTGGGAGAATTTTAATTATATTTATAGAAACCAAGATAAATAAAATTTAAATCCTGACAATGGTTCTTTATGATTCCTGATAAGAACTTTTTTTTTTTGGTTACAAAAACAAATATTAATCTAAATTCAGATGCTTCAGAAGCAAATTTTGTGAACCTAGGTCATCTCTGAAGTGTAAGGTATTGAAGGTATTGTATCTGATATTCAGAGAACATATTATGGATATTGCATATGAAAGAATTGTAGGACTGGATTGGGATATTTTATGGCTACATGAATATTTAGTCTGTTGGAAACCAGTATGAGTATGCTGTTCACTTCTATAGGACCACATATTTCAATCATATATCACAAATCCTTGCCTTACTGTTTTGTTCCTGTTTTGTGCTAGCTTTCAGGGCTTAACTAGTGGAAGCACCATACACAGCCATACAAAATCATTTAAATTATGTATTATTTTCTTCTACAGGTGCTAAATTACTATATTCACTTTTATTCAATTAAACATGGAAACTAAAACATCCTCTTTAAAACATGCTGCATATTGTCAATTTAGCATTATAGATGATAAAGTGCTTCTAGGGAGCTTTCCTGCAACCTTTCCCTCAGATATTCTGATCTAAAGCTCTTGTGGTAGATTGATTTTATGAACATCTGTCTGATGTGTGAATTCAACACACTTTTAAATTTCTCTTTACATTATATATAGACTGAGCTTTGATAGTCCTGGAGTAATTGCAGGTGTATTGACTTGAACTCCAGTGTGTCCCTGGGATGTTCATAACCTCCAGGGAAATACACCTCAGACCAACTTTGGCACAGGGAACTCTCTCAAGCTGTGTTGGCCATGGCATGAGATGCCCTGAACAAGAGAATCTGCATGACAATTTCAGCAGGGGCAACTTTCTTCTTTGTACTGCCTGTGGTGCAGGGGGATAATGTAGTTACCTGGGTCACCTTTAGATGGTAAACACAATGGGTTATTGTGTACTGGCCTCCTGCTGTAAAGCTCTCTTAAGGTGAGGAAGTGATACTGCATTTGTCTTCCTTGTATCATTTGGAAACGATCATTTGTAGCCCTTGAGTTAAGGTTATCTGATGTAGTCCTCACTGAAAATACTCCCAGTAATCTGGGAAGAAACTTGTAAGAGGTTTTTTTGCTTTTTGCTGAATTTTATTCCATGTGCCTTCACAAAGTTTTTATGAGATATATTGCTAATTTGAGAATAAGTACTCAAAAGGGAGTGAGGGGAGACTAAAAGTAGGTGGTGGGATCATAAATGACAGCAGTAACTTTGACATGACATGTGCAGGAGCCACAAACTCTGTATAGGTACAGCCTGTCCATATTTGATTTCCCTTTTAAAACTTCTCTAAAGACAATAGGGAAGCTTTGGGAAAGATAAAGAAAATAAAATCTTTACCTCCATATTCCTTTATTCCAAGAATTTCCTAAGGACTTGACCTTTTGATCCTGCCTGATTCATTTGTTGATTCCTTCAGAGACATTTGGTTGCTAAAATGACTTTTACAACACTTACCCAACATGTGCAAAGAAAGCATAAATGGTAAAAGGGAGCTAAGGGTAAAATTTCTGCTCTCTTCCTTCCTTTGTGCTGGAGTGAGCTGCTGGATTCTGAGGTTGTTTGATGATATTCAAATTCGTACCAAGGATTGGCCTCTCACCTATACATCTGAGGAGCATTTCTGAATTCCACCCACAACTGCTACATTTCAAAAAATGCTTATCCTCATGGAATACCTGAAATGTAGAAGATGCAAGACTACTGCCTGCTTTGATTCTGACATTGGTCTGTTATCAATTCCAAGCGTTTCTCTTTGAGTGTTTTGTTTCCTTTGCTCTTAGAAGTGAAATGCGAGAAGTGTTTGGGTTTGTTTTTCCTGTTTTAGAATGTAAACTCTCACTCAAAACTTTGCGACAATTGCTGTCAAGTTGTAGCTAAGTTACACTCCAGAGTCTGATAAAATATTCCTTTCTTTATCCACAGCTGACATTTGTACAGGTATGAAACTTACACTGTCTCGTGCACCTGCGAACTTTCTTTACCTACAGTACCATGGCTCTAGGAAAAGGATTCTTTTCCTCCTTTTCCTCTGTATTTTGTGTGGCTTTGATTATATGACATCCTTCTCTTTGTTACATATTTTATCTACCAAATAGAACAAAATAGCATTTGCAGGTTTATATATATATTACTAGAGTCTGTAGTTATAGTAACAGAAGTACTATTATGATACAAATCACAATTACAATAATAATATCCCCACTAGAGTTCATAAAGGACAAGTAATTGGCTGTTTAAATGTAGTAGGGACCTGCCAATAGACATATAATCAAGCTTATTAAATATCTTTTATTCTTAGGCTACCAGACACTGAAATCAAACATGATGCACCATGTAAAAATAATTTTCTAAAAACTACAGCTTTTTCAGAGAGTTTCTTAATCAGTCCCCTTATTGTTGTCACTAGAAAATTCCACTGGCAGCACAATAATTGTTCCCAGAACAACAGATTAGAACCTTTATTTGAGAATTAGGAAGAGTGTGTGGATTACATGGGGAAGTAAAGCATATGTATCTATAAAATAATCCTGTTATGGTAGACCATTATAAAAGAACATTGCCAAAAATACATGTAACTTATTTAGCTTCTGCTAAAAAAAAAAGTAGTTAAGCTAGGCATGAAAGCCCTATTAAAAAATTTACAAAGTCCTACTTTAAGTCCTATTATTAGCTATTAAATCCAGGCTAATACTTTTCATTAATTCTATGTAATTTTATATCTATTATGTTTATTTTTTGTTTCCTGTGCTAAGCGTCTGAGAAATTCAATTTTTTTTTTTCATGTGACAGCTTCAGCTTTTTATGTAAGGATTATGGCCATTAATTTTAAAACCCATCTTTTTTTTTTTCTTGTTGATACAGAATGTTATATTCACCTAACCACAGAACAAAAATTACCGTATACACGAGGGAATGCCATATATTGTAAATGTTCACCCACCCTCCTCAAAAAAATTTGAATGTTATGGTGGATTGGCTGGCAATATTATGGGACTATTAGCAGAAAAATGTCTGCAGGACAAAACAAATTCATTCATCTAGGTTAGATTCTCTGCGTAATCCTAGTGGTACTTTTACAGTCTAAGACAAAAGAGAGAATAATAGCTCTGCGCTAGCTTTATCCATGACAACACCCTTATCTGACGCAGACTTTTCTGTCAAGTTTTCCTTTAGAAGAGGAACCTTGTTCAGTGGCTGCACAGTGCTCAGGTTGCTTCTGCCCTCAACACTCCAATATTGCTTCTTATAATATCAACATTTTTAATACTTTCTCTAGCTTTTCTTAACATTGTAAATTTTATTTTCCAAAATCTGATTAAAATAATTATTTATATTCAGTCTGAAGATATTAAAAAGGTAGGTTTGTTTCTTGCTCGGTCATTTTACAAGCCACTTAGTTTTGTTGTCAGTCTGGATAGACTCATACTGAATTGAACAGACAGGGCCAGGCCACAGGTATAAGCAGTGGCAAGCGATCATCATACCAGTAAAGCATTAGAAAAACCTCCTAAAAAAGCTTTGGTCCAGGCCAGCCAGTGTTCTCAAACACAATGCCTGGATATGAATGAAAAGTAGCTTATCTTGTTGCTTAATAGAATGCCATTCTGGCTAAAATCTTCTCTAGGGACAGCAATATTTACCACCTTCTTGATATTAGCCCAAAAGGCCTGAGTAAGGAATTATGAATAGCACATCCTTCTCTTCTCACTCAAAGATGATGCCTGAAAAAATGTGAGTTTTAATATCCTTCAGAATGCTAAATCTTGTGCCAGAAAATTTATTCAGAAAAAAAGCTTTTTACCAGTCATCTTTAGATTTTTCTCCAGCCATCTCTGAATTTCAACAACAACCTGATATCACATTTGAAAATCTAATCCACTTTATCATATGCTAAAATAGCAACTCAGATATTTTTTCAGATTAATGTTTAGTGTCCACTTCTGTTTAATGTCTAAAAAACATTTCAAAACATTCTTTGTTATGAAAATAACTACTTGATATATGCCGAGGAAATAGAAATCTCTATAGAGAATATTTTATGACATAGAATTCTTTTTGTGTTTTTGATTTAATTCATACCTGTACATTGGGTTGAAGATCAGACTAATAATGTATGTTTATAAAGCATTCATCAGATGCATGGAAGTCTTTCATGAAAGACTAAACCTGGTCTTGACTCTGAATGCTTCCAGATATTAATATGGATTCTGAATAGATGTCCAGCCTTTTAGTTTCATTTACTATTGTTTAATTTAAGGACCTGTGTTGAATTAATATCCACATAGCTTTAAAGTCATATGTAAAAATGATTTAATTTAATTTCAGGGATTTTTCACACTCTTGGTGAAAAGCTAGAGCAGAGAAATGAAAACCAATGTTTTTGGTTTACAGAGGTTCAAATGAGCCATATCTGCTATTTCATTTCTCAGATGTTCACTTCACCCAGCTTTCACACCACAGCCTCAAACTCAAAAATATAAAAGTCAAAACAAAATCAGAAAAATTTCTTATCCAAATTGGGACTGTAATATATGAAATCTCTTGGACTAAGTAATCTGGGAAAGACAAGGTTCATAGTATGATAATGTCATTGTAGAATATTAAGCAGTTAACTGATGTCTTTTACACAGAAACCTCTGTCTGCTTCACTCCATGAAAAACAATGAACACATGAATGTTTGAATCACCTCTAAAGAATACAACAAAAAATTATTCAAGGTGTTTACACTGAAAAGTAAAGGATTGAGCAGAAATTTCAGTCCATTCTTTTTTCCATTAACTGATATACTTTCATAAAAAAAATCCCTTACCCTGTTTGACATTCTTATAGATCTTATGAATGTCAGTAATCACTATCTTTTCTTGGAAAGACACAGAAATTTATTGAGAATGGCTTGAGCAGTTGCTGGAATTCAATCCTGTTTCCTGAAAACAAACAAAAAAACAAGGACAAAAGAGAAAAAAAAATAAAATAAAAGAGAAAAGAAAAGAAAAGAAAAGAAAAGAAAAGAAAAGAAAAGAAAAGAAAAGAAAAGAAAAGAAAAGAAAAGAAAAGAAAAGAAAAGAAAAGAAAAGAAAAGAAAAGAAAAGAAAAGAAAAGAAGAAAAGAAAAGAAAAGAAAAGAAAAGAAAAGAAAAGAAAAGAAAAGAAAAGAAAAGAAATAGAAACAGCTTCAGCTTTGTTTCTTGATTCTTACGTAAAAAAAAAAAAAAAAGGCATAAAGTGGTTTTATCAGCTACTCTAAGATCTGGCAAACTTGTCTCTGCATCATAGCAAATAAGGCATTGCTTGTCTTTGCATCATAGCATATAAGGCATTGCTTTCAACTTCTTTTTTGGTCACAGGCTCACAGTAGTACTACAAAATCTCTGTCTTGGCTGACAAAAAGTGAGACTGTTTTCAAACTGAAAGCAGGAAACAGATAGGAAAGGAACAATTGAATGGAGAAGGAAAAAAGATACATTAGAATGGGTGTAAATTAGAAAAATACTGAAAAAAAAAATGAAGCAATAATTTCAAACATGATGTCCAAGGTAACACTGAGGATATAACCAAGGCAAGTACAAATATCATCATTCTTTGATTCCCTTTAATTTTAATTCTAAATATTGAGGTGGAGGAGGCTTATGGTATTTGAGGACAACCATTGTGATGATAGGAGGGGATGGCAGGAAGTTACTGGCATGTAGCTGGCAGAGCTAAACCTCTTCCTGTGTATTAATTCCCTCCCCATCAGCCAAACTTGAGAGTTGTCAAAGTATTTAAAGAATCACCAAATCTCCTACATTACTTTGTTTACCAAGAAAATCTGACCTCTAGACCGTCTGATTTTGTCCATTGTTTTCTGGTCTCCTCTTCCTTTTTTTTTAACTCATATAGACCAGTATAAATTATGTATGAAACTATGAGCCATTAGATTAATTAATTATTTTAAGGATTACAACAATTTTTGTCTTTCAAAAGATGAAAATGATGAAAACGATGAAAAAGACTGAATTTGAATTTTTTACCTTGTGCAATTTAGAATATCGACCTAAGACAACTGAAATTATGACAAACCCTTCACTTTCAAAGTATTTTTTATTTAATAAGACACAGTATTACTTTGGTCCTAGAAACTGAAAATTTGTCAATTTCTCCTAAATTTTATGTTTTATTAAGTTTTGTACATCTGTAGTCACCAATTTCAAAAGGGAGATGACTATTCACTGCAGTAAGGTAATAAATCAGGAATGCATCATTGACTCTGACAATACAGTCACTAACAAAGATAGTTATCACAATATATTTTGTCTTACTGGTAGAGTCCTGTATATTTCTAGTGCAGGAAAAAAAGAAAACAAAAATCTCTACAAAACTCAGAGGAGGCTTTTCATGACCTAAAGGCAAAGGTTACAGGTGGTATTTAGGTCACCTGGCTTTTTTTTCCTTTTTTCAAATAAGCATATGCAACAGTTAATGACCATTAAAAACCACTGTGGCATTGTTGCAAGAACTTTTTTTTTTTTTTCTTCTTTTCCATCAGTGAAATCACAGAAGTCTAACATGGAACCATTGTTCTCCAAAGAACCTAAAGATAAATATCAATAATCTAAGGAGGCCACTGAAAAAGCAAGAAATTGAATACTGTTTACTCTCAACTCACCCCACCTGTAAGTGTGAGAAGTTACTGGTAACAGGATGCTTCCAGTTATAAATAATATTTATTGTATCATTATGCTATATCACAGCTGCTAATAAAACTTGGGATAAAACTGTAAGGTAAAGTTTACCTCCCAAAATGCTTTGTGATCTGAATGAAAACTTGTTTTAGAAAGACAAGTGTAAAGTGCCAGGAAGGTATAAGTTGTCTGCTGGAGTACTGCTGGTTTGGTGGAAAATTGCTCCAAAGCATGAGCTAAAATGAATATGTTCAGAGTAATCTAAGATGCAAATGTAATGCATTGCTCCAGAAGCCCTCTATTTGTTTTTCAGCGTGACAGTTCACTGAACTGTACAGAGTGATAGTCAGAAAAAGAACAGATCTATTTTAACTTCAAGCAGATCTCAATGGCTGCAACGGGCAAAAAGATGATTCTTAGCAGTTGGAGATGACATCTTCCTTCTCTGCTTCAGTAAAGCAGAAAGGATTTAGAAAGTAGAAGCAGACCTTACTCTGTGTCAGACATGTAAACAGAAGTAATGGGGAAAGTTTTAATATAGAAGAAGTGCTAAAAAGAATGACTTGCAACAAAACTTTGCTGGTTAATGCAAAAAAAAAAAAAAAAAACTTCTTAAACACAGAATTTGTGACTTTAAAGCACAGAATATCATTGATTTTCTATTGAAACAACAACAAAAAAGATGAACTGCAGACATTTCCTCATTTAAAGGATAATAATAAAATAGCCACATTATGCTTCAGTTTTAAAATAGATTCCGCTACCTTTACTTGTTTTCAAGAGTACTTACAAAGCTGGTGGAAACAGTAATAGAATGTATTATACTACTGGTTAATCTAAGTAAAGACATCATCATGTATCTCATAAAACACACATCCTAGTAAAAATATATAATTTTCTACAGCTAGTGTATATGAGTCCAATAATATTGGAAATACAATCTCATTTCATTGACACCATTAGGACATAGTATGAGCATTTCTTAAAAATCTCCATCTGGAATACTATCAAATCTCAATCTTTCCATTTTATAGCAGCTTGTAACCAAGTAACAGGCTGTTAGGTCAGTTTTATTCACAGTACAAGTCACAAAATATCAAAGGAGTGGATTTACAATTATGTAGGAGAAAAATCAGCAACAAAGATGGACACATTAGAAAAAATTGAAATACACAATACTTGAAGTTCAATATTGAGTTTAATCATGAGTACTTTATAACTAAAAGATTTTTTTTTATTTTAAAAGACTGATGCAACATTCTGTAGACAGGTAAAATGGTATGATTGTTTAGGAAATTCTTCATGTGAAGATTGCATGTTTTATATATTTTGCCAAATATTTTTATATTTACTCTCTAACTTTGAGAGAATATTCTAGTTCTCAGATTCCTTTGATTCCTGTGAATCCAGTTTTACAACAAAGAACAGTTGCTGAACTTCAACAATTTTGTTGGTCAAAAAATCTGTCAAATTACTCAGCAATGTAGGTACTTCAAATTTATCAGCTGATTTTCCTACTATTGACTAAATCCTGTTTAAAAAGATGTAAAAGCCACTGTGGGCTTTCATGGATATGGAAATGTATTAAGTACCAGTCTTGACTGAGTTTTGTGGTGTAGTTTACTAATACCTTAGAACAGAATAAAAGAGATATTTAAAGGCTGAGAGAGTTGGAGTTGTTTAGTCTGGAGAAGCGAAGGCTCCAGGGACACCTTATTGCGACCTTATATGAAAGATGGGGACACATATTTTAGTTGTCTCTGTTGTTACAGAACAAGATGTATAATGGTTTTAAACTAAAAGAGGGTAAATTTTGAGTGGATATAAGGAAGAATTTTTTTACAATGAGGGTGGCAAAACACTGGAGCATGTTGCCAAGAGAGGTGGTACATGCCCCATCCCTGGAGACATTCAAGGCCAGGCTGGATGGGGCTCTGAGCAACCTCATCTAGTTGAAGAAGTCCTTGCTCATTGCAGGGAGGTTGGACTAGCTGACCTTTGAAGGTCCCTTCCAACCCAAAATAGTCTATTATTCTGTGAAAGAAGGTGCAACAGAAAAGACTGGGTCAAAAAATATAGGAAGGTGGATCAGCCACTTCATCTAAAAGATTTTGTCTGCTTTTTTACACTTTGGTTTGGAGCATGATGACTTCACTGGTCCTTCAGTTTCTGATTGTGCATTCCTGGTAGCAACAGTGCATGCTAGCAACAACAGCTGGCCTGAACAATTGTTTGTGATGTATGTCTTTATATGTACAGCAAGCATTGTATATTGCATTTCACCTTCAACCTAATAACGTGTTTCTAAATCCCATATTAAAAACTTGTGCTAACTTGAGAGGAAGGAATACAATCTTCTCTTATGTATCACTTTTTCTGATTTTTTTTTTTTCTTGAAAATATTCAGGCAAGCAGGGGTTTACAGTAGGTATATGAAATACTGTTTGCTGTACAAGGGTGGGGAAACTTATCCCACAAAGACAATTAAATGAGCCAGACAAGGATCTGGCTGTCATCTTTACAGATAGGACAACATATAAACTCTCACATTTAATTGGTGAGAATATGACAAGAGAAAACTGAACATAAGGTCTCCAGACAGCAAATAAATCTGGCTTGTGTCTTTCACCCCCAATCAAAAACAGTAACTGGATATTTTTATATCTTGGGTTCATGTACAAATTTTTGTGTGTGTGCACAAAAGAGGGTAGGAAAGAAAGGTTTTAACCGGACAAAAATGCTATAAGGTTGCTTGCATTCCTCTAATGCCTAAAATATTATCACAATCCAATGTTCTTCTGAATGGATCAAAACTGCTGTGATTTTTGTTTGATTTTTAGTGTCTTCTTCTCTTATTAATTCTAGGTCAGACAAGCCAGAAATTTATCATTCCACAGATATTTCATTACTCATGCTTTCCTTTGTATTAGGCACTGTATGTCTCTAAGGTAATATATTGTCTGTAAATGAGCATAACTTACACAAAGTAGAAGGGGAAATGAAGGCACATACCCAAAGATCAACTTGCGCAAGATCAGAGAGGGACAGAGGAGGAAATAAATCCCATCTGTCCTACATTCCAGGCCAGAACCTGGACACTGACTGTATCACCTCTTTCTCTGATAAGGACATGATAAAATTTAATGAAGACTGGGAGGAGAAGAAATGCTGAATTTTTGTTTGTTTCCATGGCTTTGTCTCTCAGCCGTTTCCAAGCAGCCTGTACAAATCATATTCATGTCTAAGAAATAACTGCTAGGTTAATTCCTGTTGATTCATGGTCTGTCCACTCCTATAATAATCCATGAGAGTGTGTCATGTGCCCTGTGTATAGAGTAGCCTATATGGGGTATCTTCCATGGACACCACAAGATCTGCCTCTTTCAGCAAGAATGACTTCTCCAGTAGTCAATGCAGAGTGGGGAGTAAGGGATAGAAAACTCAGGGTCACCAACACCGAAGATAAAACGATCTGCAGAATTAATGCTTTTAGTAATATGTCATATAGTACTCTATATAGCTCTACAGGAAAGGTATCTTCAGTAAGTTGGGTATTTTATTTCTCAACTTAATACATACCACCTAAAATACTTGGGATAAAAGTCTTTGAAGTTTAGCATAAATGTAGAAATGAAGCAAATAATTTTCAGTTTTCTCTTTGAACTTACTCTCCTAGGTTCAGATTTTTGTGTCCTTTCATTAAGATTTCTCATTTCTTCCCATGTAATGAAGCACCAATGAAAGGAAATGGAAATGGAGGAAATGGAAAAAGGGACTTAATCTGGGCATAAGAGGGAAATCAGAAATGTTTCCATTCAGGGTGATGTAGGAAGTGGTGCAAGATACCCTGTACATAAATTTTGCCATTAAAATGACCCTTGAATGTGCCTGGATTTCTGGATAGCTATATTTTAAATAGTTCAAAATAAATAAAGTTCAATAATTCATAAGGAATGGAAGCAATTTCTGTTAATCTTCTATTAATTATTTAGGTATGCAGCCTTCATTTAAAGTGTTTCTGACAATCCTTTCTGCGAGATAAACAGCACATTTGAAAAATGAACGTTAAACAAACACAGTAATTTTCATAATATTCTTTTATTCTATGTGAAATCCTAATTCATATGATGAATGGGAAGTTTTGTAGTGCTAAAAATCATTATGTGAGGTAATAACTGTGAATACATACCAATATTTTCCTATTCAATATTCATATCTGCAGCAATCCTTCCATAAACTACAAAAAACTAGAAGGCAGAATTTAGTTCAAACTAGTAATAGAGAAAAAAGAAACAGTGCTTTTCAGAAATCTTTGACTTAGCTCTTTCATCACTGAAAAGAATTTCAAGCTAAATACTAGTCATGCACTCTAGTAAGGATACCTCAATCTATTTTTCCTCTGCTGTCCAGTTAGCATAGATGTCACTTGACACTATAACTTCTGTAGCCTTGCAATCCTACTTTGGTTGCTCATCTCCTTGAAAACCATGCAATAACAGCTGGGAAAACTGCTTCTTGCTACCAAAAAAAGTGCTATGAATTGAAAACTTTAGCCCTTATATTCTCCTTAGAATGATGGATGCTCTAGTGAATTAGGCAGTTGCTCTTAACTTTAATAATCTCAGACATAATGTAGCAACTTTCATTCTCATGCCAGAGAAAGGAGAATATTAAGAAGGAGGATTGCTGCAATATGATTTTATGATATATTCATCATCATGTCTGGGTGCTCTGGAACAGAATTCTTATGGAATACTGACACATACTTAAAATCTGATTATCCTTGGAAAGGGCAAAAAAAATCATTAGAAGTTTTACTTAGACACTCTCATGCTTTTAAATCAACACTGTCTACCACATCTGCAGTCTCCTGAAAGACTGAAACTGCCAGTAAAAAATAAACACAAATTGTTCAGAATAAAAGACAAACAAAAAAATAAAGAAAAAACATTCAGATCCTACTCAGTGGGAAGCTGCGTGAAACTTGACATTTGGCCTAAGTTTCCTAGAGCAGAATAAAAAAATAAAGGAAGAAAATAAGATAGAAAGTAGAACAGGCAGGCAAAAGAGAGTGCTTCAGTCCAGTGCTGTCAGATAAACCAAGAGACAGAAAGGAATAGGCTAATGCAATTTATACACTTAATATTTTTCCATGGATAAGGTATTCTGTGGCAGCATGTGCATTATCAATAAGTAGTAAAGTATCTAAAATCTGTATTATCTTCACTTCACAGGGAATGTAGTTATGAGGTCTCACACTATAAAGGTACTTTGACTTTTCAAGAACTTGGATCAGCATTTACCATTTCTGTGAGTCTTTAATTTGATTATTTTTGTTTGCTCATGCACTTGATAATGTGATGATTCTGCTAGCATAATAAGATTTTCCTGTATTTTACTGCTTTTTCTTCCACACTAAGTTTCTATTTAACTTATTATCACATAATTAGAAAAAAAGAATGCAAGTTTTGCATTAAAAGCAGTGAAGACAGCTTTGCAGTCCAATAGATGAAATTACAAAGTAAGAGGACATCTTATAGCTAAGGTACTGTGTCAGCATGATGCAATGGGTATAGTGCAAAAGTAAAGCAAAATTATTCAAAAAGGAAAAACATATTTTTTAAAAAATCCATCTTTTCATTAAAAGTTAAGACTGTGCATTTTGGCAATTATATTTTTAAAAGCTAAATTTACATCAGTAGACTCAACCTCTAAAACGGAAAGCTAGTTAGAAACAATAGATACATTCTTTATTGTAATAGTTTTATTTGTCACTGTATAATCTCATATTTTCAAGAAAGCCTCTGCTGAAGGATGAAAAGGTAGTAATGTACCTTTGCAGTGTTGTAGGTCATGAAACTAGTCTCTCCTAGAAGCTAACCTCCCTGCATCATTAGTACACTATTTCCAGTTTATGTTATTTTGTTCAGAGTTTTACAAGGTGGATCTTGCTGAAACATAAATTTCTTATTCAGTGGGCCTTGTGCAGTCATAGATGATGGTTTTGAAGACATTAAATCTCAGAACTAGGATTACCAAAAACCTGAAAAACTAGGGACTCTGGATGTTAGGCAGATTCCAGCTCCTGACACAAAATGTAGATTTCAGCCCCTTTTTTTACCTTCAAATCATACTCTATTGCCTTGGAATGTCTCAAATCATGACAGAGCTGTACTCAGAGTACCTTACCAATATCTGGTCTCACTCGATAAACAGGCATAGCAATAAAGTGCATTAAGAAGTAAAATGGACATTTCTTGTGCAATGCAAATGATTTTTGTGCAAATAAAAGACAACAGAAAAAAGAAATGAAAATTTTACTCGAATGTTACTAGTATGAAGAGTTGGCTACCTATCAGGCTCTATGAGCCATTACACAATATTATTTATGCTGACCCATAAAGATGTAGTGCCCTACGGAGACAGAAGGAAGCTAATTAGAAATTTTGATAATTTCTTGGTACTAGATTTACCTACAGAAGCACCATTTATCTCTTAAGAATCTGAGCCTAAGAATCTGCAATCTGTTTTGAAATGGCATTGACATTTTTCAAGGAGAATACCCATAATCTGGAACTTCAAAACGACTCAAATTCAGACTAGCTTTCTACAATACCCACGTTTTTTGAAAATCCTACCCCTGAGTTATTTGTTTATGTAGAATATACAAACAGATAAATTATTTCCAGTACTGCTGTTTTAAGAGAAGACTAAAAAATTGTATTTCCCCAATACTGCAATTAGTATTTTCTGTTTACACAACTTAGGGTCTGTTCTAATTCTTCTCACTTAAGTAACACACAATAATTCAGTGACTGAATATATATGCAAAACAAAATAATGGGAAGCAAAGATCAGGAAAGTGTCATGATTTCTTTTTTTCTTAGAGAAGTAACAACTTTTTAAAATGTTTTGAAAGGCTGTCAAACTGATATTTTGGTAGCTGATTCATCCACTGACTCCTGGCTTTAACACTTCTTCCACCAGCAAAGGCTTAAAATTTCTCATTAACACTACAGTGACAGATCGTCATACCAGGTGGTACCAACCACTAAACAATTAAGTACTCATTCAAAGGGTCTTATTTATAATTTATTTCATTAAAATCCAAGTTTCCTTTGAGATTGTGCAAACCATAGTGATTTCCCCTGATATTTTATTTTGGAAAGTAAAAAATATGTGCCCATTACACTACTGAGAATACTTTCAAAGAGGCAGAAATATGAATATAAATAGGCAGCAACAGCAGAAAACACAATGTATAGAAATAGAACATGTAAGTTATTTAATGAGTCAAGTCTTGCTAGAATCAGTGACTAAGTGTATCACCAAGTAAAACAGATATTTCTTCTGCAACACAAATACTTTATGTGGAAACAAAAGATGTCAGATACCAGATTATTCAAATCAAGCTGAAATCGGGTCTTATTCCTAAATTCAAATATTTTAACAAAGCTATCAGTTTTCTGTCTTTGAGATTTATTGTTTCTACAGATGACAAATAACTGCTACTAAACATAAGGTCTGTGTGCACAGTGAGAATGGACTGTCTATTTTCAGTATCACGTATCTCCTTCTCAAAGATGACTTTTAAAGGTTTTTATGAATGCAATACTTCATGAAGCGAGCATGAGCATATTCTTACTATTTGAGGAGTGTTTATAGGGACTGGGAAGTACAAATAGCAAGACATTAGGAAATATCCATGTTTTGAAGTTAAGTAAGGAAACTAGGGTTATATAGCAAATTGATTTTGTGGAAATTTATATTTATCTACAATGGAGACGTGCTGTCTAAATATGTTTATAATCAATAGAGAGAAAAGTTCTTGTAAACATGGTTCATCTGACCCATTCTAGACACCAGCCTTTGGGTAAAACAATTTTTTCTCTAGAAATGTCTGCTTTTCTCTCCAGCTACGAAGAAAGGTTGAATAAAAAGTTCAGATGCAGTCATATACTTTGCAGCCATGTAGAAAGAAGAATCCACCCTAAGTTTTGGGAATGATGAAAGAGGGAGTTTTGAGTATGGGGAGAGGGAAGGTAAATAACATGCCAAGAGCAAAAAGACAGAGGAGAGTTATTTTTTTCTACCATATAGCAGATGTGTGGCACAAATCTGTGGCAGCAAGATTCCCAGTCATCATATCTTGCTGCCAGCAGCTGTCTGGCTCTTGGGACAGAGTGACAACTTTCACGTGGTGCTGCAATCTCATGTGGAGCTACCACAACTCCTTCAAGGATCTCTAGCATAATTCACAAGGAGACACAGGGAGATTTCACAGTTGGAGCCATGAGCATTTGACTCTGGTGCCAAGGTGCAGTTGCTGTAGTATGATGGCTGCCCTGAGCTGGCGGGTGAGCTGCTGCATGTACTGTCTAGCTGACAGCAGGTGTTCAGCAGAAGGCAGCACATCCTACCTGGTTCATATGTACTTTTTGTGGAGGAAAAATTCCTGGAAGAGAGACTGCAAAGTCAGCATGAGTGGATATTTCTGTTTCTCAATGGAAACAATGGGCCTGTGTACAGTGAAGCTTGACATCAATATCAACTAAAAAAATCTGCCAATATATGAGCACATGCTAGAAATTCATATGAAAAACATCCTGCAAAGAAAATTAAGCCTCTATATTAGGACTGCATGGCAGAGAACTCAGAAAGAACATGATAGTCCCCAAAAGATACGTAATTTCTTAATCCTAGAAAGGCTCAAACTGTTAAAAGTCTTCTGGATGCAATGTAGTGTGCAGCTTCAATGAACCATTTGGTTTGTACCTCAAAAGTGCAACTTGTTTCTGGCACTAACTTTTGGATGAAGTAAAGGAAGATCTGGAACAAGATCTTTGCCAAGTGAAAACTGAATTGTTGTTTTCTTGAAGGTTAAATCCACTTGCAATATGTGCACAATCCATCTTTCAGCTACTATTAGTTAAGCAAGTACTAGCTGTACCACAAGACCCTGAGTCAGTATTAGAAAGGATTTATCAACAGGGGGTTGTTACAGGATTGTAGAAGCAGGGGGGAAAATTCCTGTGATGATGTTCAACTTACTACTGAATCACAGGGAAAAAAAAAAAAAAAAAGCAAGCCGTTTTGAGAAATACCTCTTCAGAGAAAGTCAGCTGGAGGAAAAATTCTTCTAGGAAACGTATCTCAAGACATCCTGTCAAAAAAATGCTTGAGGCAGAAAGACCTGCAAAGCAAAAGGGTTTTTTTTACATAAAGGTAAGCACAATAGACATACTGAAAAATAATAGACCTAAGAATGCCTATTCATATTCAACCTGAAAGCCTGGCAAACTAATGAACTGTTGAGTGATACACTGTTTCCCAAAAAATAAGACCTTCCTGAAAATAAGCCCTAGCATGATTTTTCAGGATTTTTGAGGATGCTCGAAATATAAGCCCTACTCCGAAGATAAGCCCTAGTTACAGTTCATCTAAAAAGTAAATTTAAATAGTATCCAGGCAGCTATACATGTAAAAAAATAATAAGTTTTGGAGCAAAAATTAATATAAGACCCTGTTTTAGGGAAACAGGGTATTAAGCATCAAAACTTGATTTGTTATGATTGCCCAACTCATGTGATCTACACATCCAGCCATATGAATTTCATTTTTATGTTGTATTTTTTATCTCTTAATTTCATGTTCCCTACTTGAAATTTGTTTACTGGAAGTACTGGCTGCAATTTGTCGTATTCACAATAAAGTACAAGTGGCTATGCTTGATGAAATAGCTTTAAAAATTAGGCATTAAATTATAAGTGAAATCAATCCATAATATTTATGTAAATACAGTTTTTGCAGAGTTTTGTGTATATGTCAGTGATTATACTGAAATAATGGTCATATAGAAAACAAAGGATATCAGGTTTTATTTAAAAGATCAGAAAATTTTAGTCAGAAACTATAGTTGTTAAGTTCTGCATAAACTATTGAGGCTATACTTTTCACTTTTGGAAAGAACTGTTGACAGCCAACACAATCACTTGCTTGAAACTCATTTATTTTGAATATCTATTCATACAATAATATATTGATAAAAAGAAAAGTCATAAACAAAAAAACCCTACCAAATAAGTATCAAGTTATTAACAAAATGGTGGTAGAATGTCTAATCTACATAACAACCAGGCTGACATCAGTGTCAATAAATATACTTCAGTTTTAATGGTAGGTATTCATTCATCAAATAACTATGTCTATACATGATATAAAACATTTATATACAGTAGCATTTGCAACCCATACAGTCTGTTGCATCTCATTCTACATTACTGCTTCTGAACAATGATCTTCAAATATCACTGACATAAAAGCTCTTGATAATTTTGTTGTTATGACTAATACTATTGTAAATTTTGGCTATTTACCAGGCATATGGAATTTACTATAACCTTACAATGGTATTGAAGTTTTCATTGGGAAGGAACACATAAAATAAAATTGTATGTATAAATTTTCTTATATTTCAAAGGAACAGCTGACAATGGCAAATATTATTTATCACTAGTATTGTGTCTAGGAGTCTTAGACAAATAGCGTGTTGTGCTAAACACTATATAAAGACACAACAAAATACAGCCTTCATCCCAAGGAATTAATAACATCAATAATACATAATATTAAAAGATTAAATGTGAAACAGAAGGAAGAATTATATGTGATTCATAAAAAACATATTACAGCAGACCATCAAATTACTGTAGGTATGTCTCCTCTTTTTTACATTCAGGTAAATTTGCATAGATTACATTGCCATTATGCTTTCTGGTAGTAACAAGGAATCATAGAGACATCAGAAGATGAATGGACAAAATCTTCTAATTATAAAATTGCTCATTAAAAATATATTATGAAAGAATTACACAACAAAAGTCTGCAGAAAACTGAAGAGCAAGAATATTGATTTTTATCTGACTTTTTTTCACTGTAAGTAAAATTGCAGAATTTCTACATAGTAAGTGATGCGGGGTATTAATTCCTGTACCTAGCTCAGAACTTTTATCTGTATGTTTTTCCCCTAATTATTTTGAGAAGTAGTGATAATTTTGTCATCTCGATCACTTATTTTTTTCTGCAGAAGAGACTACATATATATATATCTATATTTTTTTGATTGTTTATTTTAATGTCAGCCCACTCCCCTGCATATCTTCGCCAAAGCCACCTGCAAAATCAGACGCTAGTGGAATTAACCTAAAAGTGAAAACTCAGTTTTCACAAATAATTAAAAATACTAAACTTTTTTTCAAATGTCTTGCAATGGATATATTTTCAGACAATAAATTAATTTAATTACCCCCTCTGATGTCACTCACACTATTTTATTGAGAAAAAAAGTGTCATTTCATGAAATCCAGGACTCTTACAGGAAAAAAAAAATGTGTGCTGT
This sequence comes from Columba livia, assembly GCF_036013475.1. Lineage (NCBI taxonomy): Eukaryota > Metazoa > Chordata > Aves > Columbiformes > Columbidae > Columba > Columba livia. The sequence goes on along the minus strand of NC_088603.1, from coordinate 115,725,129 downwards.
GATTATTTGATAATATTTAATCAAGAAGTAGTTCTTAAAAAGAAAAATCATCCCTGAAGCTACTATTTTACAAAGAAAAAAAGTCTAAAAAGGACCTTTATTTTTTGGAAGACAACAGCACAAAAAATGATATTTTATTAATAGGTGGGAAAAAAAGGAAAATGAGCTTTAGCACTATTCCACCTCAATGGATGCACTGTACTTGCGTGTCCTACTACATGCAAGTGGCAGCACCAGAAGACTGACCAACATGTCCAACTTGTATTGGCCTCCTTAGAAAGTGAGTAGCCTTGAGGTGACTCCAGGGACATCAGTGTGTTGGTTGGGGTACAGGAGATGGAAAGCAATGATTGATGGAAGCCCTAGCCCCACCAGTGTGAATAAGTCACACCATCTAGCCCATTCTGTCAGTGCTTATTTCATGTGCCGTTTCAGAGCTATAAGGAGGCCAGCAACAGGTGGAAGGCTGATGTAGGATACTTCTACAAACTCAGATGGCTCTTTTGGTTTGGTGGTTACACTGTCCCAGACTCCATGTGGCCTTCATCTGACAGTACAGAAGTTGAGAGATGAAAGAATGACGTGAGGTTCTATTTCTTTCCTTGTCCCATCCTCCTTAGGAAGCGACAAAACAAAGCTGCCTCCTCCCTGATAGTCTGATATACTCTGATATAAAAAGCCTGATGTCTTCATCTCCTGATTCTTACCTTACAGATGGAAGAATAGAGGCTAGCTTTTTTAAAGCTTTTTTTTAGGCTTATTATCTAATAACTTGTATAGTGCAAAGACCAGTAGATTGAAGGTCAGCCCTGCTGTGCCCAGCTTTGTGTTATCCTTGCTCTTGGGATTTGTGAGGAGCTGAGGATCATCAAGTGACATCACAAGACCTCTGCATCAATAGTAAATTGCCAGAGACCAAACGTCTCCCAATTGTCCACCTGTTATTTTCTGCTTAAGAAATCTGTATCAATAAATACCAAACAATAATTGTTACTGTATTGTTTCTGTTATCTTTCTGCTATGTAAAAGGAATTTTCCCAGTATTTTGATAATTTTGGTACTCAAACAAAGAATAGACACAAATGACAAAGCAATGCTTCCAAGCATGGAAGCAATAAATACTTCAAATTATTTCCACATAAGTTTATTCATGGCTTTAATTATTCTATCAACTCATTATGTGTTTTGCAAATGTTTGGAAAAACGTTTATATAATGGTGAAGAGCTAGTCCCCCGAAATACTCTGTAGCCCAGGAAACTGTAGTGCTTTCAAATACATGTATATACATAACCATGTACACATACATGCATTTAGATAATTTCATAGTGTGATACACATTTCATCAGAGACAAGTCCTGTGTAAACTAGAAATTTACTCTGCAATTCCTGTCAAGTGGAGTTCTTAAAAAAAGAGCATCTAACCCACAAAAGTTTTGATATAATAACCACAAAGAGTGCTTCTTAGGTTGAGATAAAGGGTTATGGATATGAGAATGGAAAAAAAAAAGTGCAGAAATTATTGTAATTTGCATTTATGATGTGACTGCCTTCAGTACAGATTAAAATCAGAACCCCTACTAACAGTCACTTTCATAAAGCAGCTTGTGGTATCAGGAAAACGTCTTCTCTTCTGATCCCTACCTATTGAAAGAATACACAGTATACACAGAGCTCAGGATTCAGTGTCAATTAGAGAGCAACTCTCTACAGTTTGCCCCTGTAGTAGATGTCAGTCAACGAAAGGTTACCAGCTGGCTTTGGAAGAAAAGGGAATAATATGCTAATAGGGAAATGTGTCTGCTGTTTAGTCTTATTCTATATTTAATGAGGTTATTGTAATATGGTTGCTATCTCAGGCCTGTAAGAACACAGAATATCTAAGGAATATCTTCTTCCTAGAAGCTTTTATTTTCATGGAAGAAGAAATGCTGACTCTCCACAAAACACCATGTACCTTCTGTAACAATAACACAAGTTTCAGTGTCATCCTGATAAAAGTTATTAGAATTTGATATTCTGCTGTGGTGCGAGATTAGCTTTTTATATTGTGCTGGAGAAACACCACCCTGACATGAGAGAGAAGGAACCCAAGTAACAAAGCTTTGAAGATTTATAGCTTCAAATAAATGGTTAAAAATGTGAAACAACCTTGTTTGTTTGTTTCTTAAATATTTAGAAATTAGAGGTGACCTCTCTAAATCACACAAATTTTATTTAATTCGTTCTTATATCTGTTCTCTGACTTACTTCAATTATTTCATGATCCCTTACGTACTCGTGCTGTACACATGGCCATGATAAACCCTAGTTAAAGGCTAACAGCTGAAGCACATTAGATGAATATCCTTGGAATTCAAACACTGCTAAATTAAATCCTATTCAAAACAACCACAAGCGGATGATCTTGCATTTTTAAAGCTGCAAAACCCAAAGGCTCAGCCTGCTCTTAGTTCCTTTACAGAAATCATTATCCTTTCTAATGGCCTGAAATTGCTTTTCATATAGTCAGTCTGGTTTGAGCAGTTATAAAATGCTAACTCTGCTAACATTGCACAAAAGTGAAAAGGGCTGGCCCATAAAGAAGCAAATTTCAATTAAATTCCAAGAGTGAAGCCAGTGTGTTGAGAAGTTTGGAGGCCACTATGGGAAGGTATATACTGCCTTGCCAGAATAAAACCTAGTCAATAATCTTTCAAACTACAATGTCATGAACAGAAAAGGAAGACTTTAGATAGTAAACAATATCTATCTCAATACATACCTTAATAAACAATAACTCCTAAAAGGCATTGCCTAAAGTTCTGCATATCCCATGTACCTTAATAAATCATCGATTTTTCTTGCTAAAAAGGGCTGATCTGTACACCTGCATAAAGCTTGTTTTGTATTAATTACTTTGTGAACCGCAACTTATTACAGCTGATTTCAGTAACAGAAGCTGCTATATAGAGGTAAATCAAAGGTGGTTTATGTTGAAGCATAAAATATTGCTCCACTTAAACACAAAATCAGAATAAAGCATCAAGTAACCTGGTTTTGTATTACATCTCATCTGTTGACATAAAGAAAATTATGAAAACAATAACGTAACACTCAGTCTTCTTTTTTTCTGAAATTCCACAAATAGTAAGAAGTTGTAGGTAGAACCCTTGCTTCTTAAAGAAGTTTATACACCCTTACATGTCACATTTATAAAACAAAAAGCCAGCAAATGTACCTAGTGCCAGCAGTGTGTCAATGCTTTAAAATTGGACAGTTGCTGAGTAGATACTTTTCATAACTTGAAGACAGATTTAAATGCTTGTTCTATGAAATTACTCAGTCATAAAAGTAAATGATTGAAATTACTTGTGGCCTCAAAACTTAGTTAAAGAAGGCGGCTTCAATCATTAAAGGATATTTTAGGATGCTTTGCATGTATTATTTTTTTTGTCAGTACTGTGTTAAAATTTTTCACAAACACTGTTTTTGATGGAAATATTTACAGTTATTTGTCTTTTTGTCTGCTTTCCACGTAATATGTTGTGATATAGGTTTTTTTCAGGTTTTCTTGTTCAAGTTCCCCAAAATGAAGTGCTTTAAGCTTCATCTAAGAACAGAAATATATTGACTTTGATTGTACTTGGAAAAGTTCTGAAAGAGATGCAGTTTAGTTATGGAATGGCCTGTGAACTGGTCTCTCTGGCTGGATTTAAATTTCTGTGATGCAAATTGTCCAGTAGTTTTCATGAATCATAACTTCTTTTTCAAAGTACAAGTTTTGGCACATTATGGAAGGCAAAATGCAACCACAATGACTTCCCTTGATTTCATCAGCTGCTGAAAAGAGCATTAATCAGATGAAACAGATTTTAGTATAGAAAATTTGTATGATTTTGATGCAATATTTGACAAGAAAAAGAATCCTAGAGATATCCAGTATATTTTCACTCTGAAATTCAGTGGTGATAAATATTTGTAGTCATATGGCATTACATCTATGTGTGTTCCAGTTCTTGAAGAAATGCCAGAATGGTCAGATTTATTTTCTAATCTTGCAACATGAGGTTTGCTCAACCTTCTGGAATTTTACTGAGTTCATCTATCTAATTGCTTGATCAGTCTGCATTTTGCTTCCTGTAACATGAGTTACATAAAGGAGAGAATCCCAGTGTGAGTTACATTTTGTTAGTGGCTTATAAGTTAATAGATACCTTCTTTTATAATATCAGCATCCAAAATACACCAAAAACGCATTAACGTAACTATTGAAATTTCCTAGATATGCTGAAATCAGTGAAAAATATATTAATTTACTCCACCTCTAGTTTCAGTCTGATAGTTTACAGCTACTAGTCCCCACCACCCATGGCCTCTGATCTGCAAAAGCAAATGTTCATCTTTTTCCTCAAACCCTCCTAATATTTTTCAATAACAGCATAACCTTTTACTTGCTGTTTCTTTCCCAGATAAGTAATGCAGCTATTTGCATTAGTATCTAGTGAATGAAAAGAATTTCCTGATACTGGATTGCAACACAATAACATTGCTCAAAATCAGAGCTCCTCCTGGGATATAAGATCATTGTATGTTTTTGTATGTAAGCGGTTCTGACTTGTTTCCTTTTTGAAATGGAACCCTTGAAAGCTACAGCTGCAACTATGAAAATGCATGAGGAGTTTAGAGTCTTTGTGAGATTTCATTCATCTCCCTTCGACAAGACAGCAAATTGTTTGTGAAAGACCTACATCAGATGCTTATGTTTATGCTATGCTTTCCCGTGGTAATAGGTTTCTCATTTTATTTCAAGGTTTAGGTTTTTGTTTCCTTTTACAGTCATCTTGAAGTTTCAATAGAAGGAAAAGGTTCCTGTGTATATTCTACTCACTGAAATTTGAAATACAAACAATGGACTTTTGGGAGCTGTTCGCCTTTTCCCCTAGGGGTGGGATGACAGGAAAATTGAAAACAGTGAATTGTAGTTTCAGCGGTAGAAGTGAGTCACAGTTGACATGAGAATGAGGGTCATTCCCTGAAGTCTACCCTCACGGTCTCACAGTGGGAGCCAGAAAGGATTAGAAATTGCAGTTATTATACAGAGAGAAAGTATCAGGTGAATATGCACTATTCTACCCTACAGTCTAGAGATGCCAGCAGCCTAGAATTGCTGGAAGATTTATTAAAGTGGTACAAGCTAAAAAATATTTCCAGGTTTGCTTCTTCATACCTAAAACTCTAAAAAATCCTACTGCTTGAGCCATGTGCTGATCTCCAAGGCCTAACACAAAAGACCACAAGTGACATCGACCAAGCATAACAAAACACAGAGGACAATAAAACCAAAGTAATCACTGGGTAATTATGAAATCAATAAGCAATTTGATAACTCTGGGAAAATACTCAGACAACCTTCCAGAATAAAAGCCAACATTTCAAAAAATAGATATCTGTATAAAAATAGGTAGTGTGTCAGGTCAGATTGGGCAAGATGACAGAGACATGTTGATTGTCTTAATTGTACGTGAAGATATTTAGCTGCCATCACCAAGTTTAGAAAAAAAAAAAAAAAAGAAAGAAAAAAAAAGTAGAGACAATTGAAAAGAAAAAAAAAAAAAAAAAAACCAACAGGAAACAGACAGACACAATAATGACACTCACTGAAGTCAGAAATAATAGTAATATAATCCTGCACTTAAAGATCTGGAAAGAAAGTTAAGACCTCAGTTAAGTTCAAATCCTTTTTCAGCCTTCCTTTGTTTTTGTGTTCTTAGACACATCTCTAATTTCTCTGTTCCTACTCTGTAATCCAGAGCTGAGCTAAGATCTTCTAGAGTAGCCATTATACTGTGCCTGTATTTAAAGAGTAAGATGAAGATGTTATTTTGTTTAAATACATGCAATACAGTGCCCTGGCAGGTTAGTTCTACCTCTTGTAGAGAATACACAATTATGTGTTTTGTTTCCTTATTCCAAAAACATTAGAAATGTGAATCACTTTTCCAGGAACACTTAATTTTACTTGTGAATCTGTTGTCAACTGTTCATAGACAGATGTTTTTCTTTCTGCATCCTACATACAACTTTTTCACATTCTAGGGATCTTGGCCTTGTCATATTAAAGTATGACAGGCTAGGAGCTGCCCAGATGATATGAAGGCTGTGAAAGCTTTCATTTCTTTTGAGTGCCCTGTGAAAGTACCATGAAATCTCCTATTCAAGCCAGCTGTGAAGATTCCAGAGGCTTCATCTACAGCTAGTGCTGGGTTAAGATTAAACTAGGCAAAATGCCTGAAGAGATACTGAATAGGTTTGATACAAATTACACTGTCCTGCTGGTTTGAAAGTACACATTACCAGAATCATTAACCATAATCATCCTCAATTACAAGCACTGTAAGTACATATAGAGCAGACCAATAAATGAAGCCATTGTTTGTATGCAATGCCCATAATTTATAAAGACATGGCTACCTCATCCACAGTTTGACACAAAACTGCCAACTCCGACAGAATATTCTGAATTATTTTTATCGTCTGAAACTGATGCATCTGTTATGCCTCTTTTTCTCCTAATTCTTACTCAGATAGTTGGTCTTGTTATGTCTCTTTATCCTAGCTCATATGAAAAAATGCATTTTCAGTGTGGAGGTGACTCAGGGTGATCTTTATGAATTCCTGTAAGCAGCCAGCAGGGCACAGCACTCCAAAAGTTTTCTCTGAGACAATCTTTTATTAAGTAATGTTGTTGACATGTTTCCACAGCCAAAAAAAAAAAAAAGCACCTGGAAAATGTACAGACCATGATAACAACAGAAGGAAAGATATTCTTAATAGACTTGTCACCTTTTTTGGGTCACCTCCTACAGTATTACAGTCTTCCCACCATTCCCACCAGTTCTGCATGAATACTATGCTTGCAACATGAACAAATCCTGTCCAGATGGACAGAGTTAGAATAAATGTTAACAATGTATAATCTATTGTATGGTTCCAGTATGTATATTACAGTGAGTGCTATTACAGTAACCTTTAAATTGTCTCCTACTACTTTAATGAAATTACAGTTTTGAGAAAACATTTTGTTATGGTAATGTAAGGTATTAAAAAACTCCCACTTTCACTGGGTATGTAAATATATCTTTTTTACTTGCATATAATATACATTACTGCAGGTAGGACAGGTAACACTACCTATTATTAGAGCTGCCAGGTATATTATAATAGAAGGGCTTATTTTCAGTTGCTCATAGCTTTACAAATTTTACCTATTTGGGTTAACATTTCTTATGCTTTGTCTACCACAAGAGGAGAGCATTTTTCCCTATTTGGTGAAAAATTTCCTTGAATGCTTTCATTGCTTCAAAAGGGGGATTAACAATGTTAATTCAATCTTCTGCCTATCTTAAAGCATAGGTACTTTTTTGTCCCCTTATGGCTTTTTGAAAACAAGATTTGAAGGTGATTTGGAGTCAGGCATGCACATTTTGTTATCCCTGTGGAAAATCATTAAAGGTTAGCCAATTTATAAGGTTTTTAAGAAAGTAATTTGAACTGAGTTGGAGGCAATTTAAGATATCAGTAGGTAGCATACTCCGAGAAACCTACACTGACTATGCCAAATGATCATATTTTCCCAAAACTGAAGTTACAAGCTCCTATAGGACTGTCTCTGACCTTTCCCAAGCTCAATGGACCTGGCAGTCCATTCACAATGTGCTGGTGAGCAGTGCTTTTTTACACCATCCCGGTTATGCTGAGTTTGGAGAGCATTGACCCAAGCTCTGATGTGGATAGCTGCTTATCTATTGATGTCTACTCAGTTAGAAAGAAGTGGAGGAAGGTGAAGCAGAGATGCCATGTTGCATCTGAAAGACAAAGCAGTGTAGTACTACTGTTTGGAGGAGAGGTCAGCTCTGGGTCTCTCTTTGGCTATAAACGTAATCTTCCCACAGTGTAAGTCTTCTGTGGATGAGAAAAGGCTTCCTACGTAGCATGGTCAGCCTAATAAGTGAGGTTTCTTTCTGATGTGACACATGATGTGTGATAACAGAGGACCTCTGGAGCAGGGAGTACACCAACATGGTTACTCTTGTGCTGATGAGTGGTAAATAGCTCTTGGATCACAGATATATTACCACCAAACTGCCCAAGAAGGATCACTTCTGAATATTTCTCTCAGAGAATCTTTCACTAAGCTTTTCTGCAGACCATTCTCAAAAAAAAAAAAAAAAAAAAAAAAGAAAAAAGCAGCTCTCTAAATTTAGTCCAAACTTGACATTTGGCTGTGATGATCCTCCAGCAGAAACTTCCAAGCTAGTAGTGTGGGATTCCTGATTCTTATTACATATTTGGGAGCTCTCTGAGTTAGCCTTTTTACCTTTAAGAGAAAGTTATGACAACAAGTTGGAACCAGCTCAGCACAATTTGATACAGTTGGGAGCCTTTAAAATAATTTTTTCCAACAAGCTTTGCAAACATATTAAAAGACCTTTGGCCATCAGTATATCTGTTGCTGAATTTAGCAAGTAGTTACTGTAAACGGGAAATTTAAGCTTCACATTCTTTTTAGCCTTACATCATCACTGAACAGATTTCAACAAAATAATCATGTTATTTATTGCTTGGTCAGAGTTAGGATTAGTTTGGCACCACAGAAGGGATAGCTGAGAATATGACATGCAGTTACAAATTACTTTTAGGGACTTTTTGAAAGTAAATAGTCTTTAAATTGAATCAGGAATACATCATTTGACACTGGGTTGTGAGTGGGGGGATAGTATGTGAGAGGATTTATTTTCTGAAAAAAATTGGAGTTACTGTTGTTCTTGACTTTGCTGGCTAGTTACTGAATAATTTTTGATTTCACTCTAAACCTGCAGAATATTACATCCTGGAAGTTCAAGCTGTTCCCAAGGTCAGCAATAAATTTGCCTCAGAGCTGAGTTCCTGACCTTTATTCAAACACAGGCTCATTTTAACTACATTTGAAATATCAGACTTTCCCTTCAAGTGTATAAACTCTCCTTTAACTTAACTTGGGTAACTTATATTATTTTGCAAATAATATATTAATTCCTCTGAGAATTAAAGAAGAAGGAAAGACTGTCAGTACCACAACATCTTTCTAAGCTATTCCTGAAATAAATCTCTGGTTGTCATAATCTGGTTAGGTCAGCTCTGAAATTCTGTTAAGAAAGGCCTTTTGAAATTTAAGGCCTCCCCTAAAAATGGACAAAGATGATGAGACTAAACTATTCTGTTATTTTCAAAGGTATTCTACTAATTGAGGGAGCCTGCAGAACCTAACAGCTTGAGATTCAAACAAGCACCACAATCAATCTGCCAATGCAATAAACGTACTAACGTGTAAGCAAAAGGTACCTAGAATAAACTCTGATGGTTCCCGGGTTATATTAGTTGTGGTGTGGACTGAAGACTTGACTCTCAGCTGTCAGTTCCCTTAAAGCTGTTGCCTAGGAGTGGTTCCTGACCAAAAGCAATATAATTTGGCATTCACATAGAGTATGCGGGTGTGTGTTTTGGAGGCCTTGATAGTCTGCAAAGACCCCAAATGATGTCTATATTGAGCAATATTGGAGGTATCAGTATGCATTCATATTCAAAGTTGATATTTTGATTAACTGTTTAATGAGGTATAGAGTAAACTAGGTTTGTTTTACTAGCCCTTTCATTACAAGATTTGTAGTAAGCTTGTTTAAGTTAAATTGACAGATAAAACTTCTCTCATGACGCAGTTGGGAGTATTGTACAAAAAAGTGATACAATTTTCTGCAAATATTTGCCAAAGATGTACAAAAGTACTCCTGTCAAGCTTGCATACATTTTTATTAATAGCTATTACGTCCCTACCAGGCATTTCTGGAATTCAATACTTTCTACCACACAGCTCAAAAAATGTCTGGTGTTAGCTTTGCTGAGAGGAATGGCATCTTTTGAATGGTTTCCCAGGCATCAAAGGCTGCAGGTAAGGGCAAGGATACACAGTCACATTCAGAAGGGGGTGGGTGATGTAGTTAACAACAGTGGCTTATCTGAACAAACTGACAAACCAAATACTTAGCTGCACTAAGGGAAAAATAATAATAATAATAATCTGTTAAGGAAACGGGTGCTGGATTGTCAGCACAGTCACATAGAACTGAAAGACCAAAACAAGTAGAAAACAGGATATACTCTAATTGACAAAATTCTGTATTTCTTCCTACCGATTGTATACTCTGGTGATCTTTCATGAAAATATCCCTAAACTAATAGGTGGGTTAGTGTAGAGCAATCAGATGTTTTTTGGGATTTTTTTTAAATCAATATGGAGAAAGTAGACGAGACTATAAAAACAGATTTTAAACTTGCAGTTTAATAATGGGGTTTATTAAACATTCATCAGATCAAACAAAGATAGAAGAGAGTTCAAACTGACACCATTGAAGCAGGAGGAAATCTGAAAAACAAGCTGCATACACATGATAGGTCCTGAACAACCAGCCTACTTTCTTTTTTTTCTCCTTTAGAAAGATTATTTACTGTAGGTATGGTTGCAGCCTGTCATGGAGTCAGTTTTAGGTGGACAACAAGTTCCAAAACAGACTTTATTCTGGCCGGAAAAGTGCAGCAAATAAGCCGACCAGAAACAGGGTTTGTACAATTAGTTAGCCCTCTGACAACATAAAATAGTTTTGGATATTAGTTGAGAAGATTATTGGGGTACAGCAAAATAAGAATAATGAAGATCCACGGCATGCATGCACACACTCGCAAGAAACAAACCAGAGCCCTGTGACTCCAGGGTGCCCAGAAGAAATAATCACTTGCCTGAGCTAAGCTGGTTAGGCAAGAACTCATTCAAGGATATATCCACTCACTCAAACAAGGAGCTGAGGCACTCTCAATCCTGGGAAATCTCCAGTAAACCCCAGGGAGGTCTCCAGTTCACAGACCTGCTGCTCTGAGACAACCACTCCAAAAGGAGCCTTTGGCAGGAACTCCATTTTATAGTCTGGTCAGATCTGGCTGTGAGTATTACAACATGGTCCAGAAGCTTTGCAGCTACTCTGGGCACCTCCTCTGTTAACGACCCATTCAATTGACTCAAGGTCCCGTGAAGGACCCAATTAATTGACTGAGGATCCCACCCCTCCTGCCCCACCAGGTGGTGGAGGTGAAGTCACCCTGCCCCTGGGGTAGGGGAGGATGTGACTGTCAACACCTTGGTACCACCTTAGGCACCTAACTTAGGACAGGCACAGTGAGGCACAAAAGGTGCTAAAAGAGCCATCAACTGCCCCATTGAAGGCTCCAGATATCAGGGGGATGTGCAACTGCCACACAGCCACTATACCACATCACAGGATGCAATCTGTCTATTTCCTGGGCCTATGTTATCACTCCACATAAGACAGCCATAACCTACAGCAAGTGTTGAGTGCCTTTTGCACATTTGATGCATCAACATTTTCTCTATCTTCGTTTTAGTCACAGTAAAAAACTTAAATGGTTTTCTCCTCTTTAGTGTATGTTTGATATACAATATTTAATCCCAGAGAGACTAAGCAAGTAAGATTTCTTTTTCTCTGTATAATTATGGCTTCCATCTCTTACTTAAGGCTCTAAAGGTCTTAACCTCATTTTGCCCCAAATAGATATTAATTGTAGTCTTATGTCCAGTCTATTTTGGGGCAGAATAAAATTTCTGTAAATACATTGATCCTTTCTTTTCTTAAAAAGTCACATTTGCCACCTGGTAGCATGGAGTGATCAGGGAGGCTGTTGTCACCTTAGACTTCTCATATTCATTGAGTCAATCTTTCCTGGCAGTGAGACGTTCTGTCATTTTGAAAGGATTACCCTGCATTATAATTCAGTGTCAGTGTATCCAAAGCTATAAAAACTTCTAAGTGATGGATCTCTGCAAATCTCCTTTTTTTTTTCCATTCTATATTGTCAGATTTTCAATCAAGATAGTCCAGACTCTTTTGGTATGTAGAAACATCCTTCTGAAACCCTCTTGCAAAGAGCAGAGGTTTAGAAGGTTTAGATCTTTCATGATAGATCTTTCATGAAAGAATTTTCTATGCAGTTCATTATGGGACCGTATGACTAATTTGGGTCATAATTTGCTGCTTGAAAAATTGTCGTAGAGTGGTTATGCAAGAGTCCACATTTCTCAAAAGCTATAGTTAATCATGGTTATAGTTAATCATGGTTATTTAGCTATCTTTGAAGAAGAAAATAGTTACGAGATCAAAACAGATAACACTGCCAATGATACAGGGAGTACTAAAGAGAAAGTGATGATCAAGGCTTGCATTTGGGTCTAAATAAGCTAGGTCTTCGGACATATTGCTCCCATGAAAAAGATTACTTCTAAGAACTAAGTTTCCCCTGTATATTTCATGATTTTTACATCCAAGAAAGTTTTAACTTTCTGTGTCTGCGAGATTTATGATGACCTTGTAAATTAAAACAGACCGAGTTTCTGTGTGCCATGGCTTTCAGGTGTCAGCAGTTCAGCTCATTGATTTGGCAAATCCCAATAGAGTCTTCTGTTACAAAATAAGCAACTGGTAGGAGGGTAGTATGTGCCCCATGAGACCAACCATGATATAACGGATATTTGCCCACTGCATGCTGTTTTGATCTTATGACCTTTTCTTCAGTGCATTGCACCTCTTTGAAAGCTTCCCTGCAAATGACAGAGGAGAACAGCTATCAGAAAGTGACCCTCTTCCCCTTTCTATAAATGTAAACGTTCCTCTGCCCTCAAATAAGAGGGAGACTTGACCTGTTTCTCTTCTGACAGAGCATTGTGGAGTCTAGTGTGTTGTTTTTTTTTTTTTCCTTGTTTGTTTGTTTTGTTTTGTTTTTGTTTTTGTTTTTTTGGGGGGGGGAAGGAAGAGAGGAAGAAAGGGGGGAAAAAAATCTTATTTCAAGCATCTGAGTACACCACGATCAGAACTGGTCCCTGACTGTTTTGTCTAAATTAAGGGTTTGGGTTTTTTTGTCTCCAAACTTAAGGCTTTAGATAAAATACAAGTCAACAAGGTGAAGTGTTTCCATATTGCACTGAATAATTCTTAAAGTTAATTTCCACTATTCATTTGTTGCTAGAAGAATTTTCCTGGTTATTCTCTTTAACCCTTCCTTTTGGTTATTTATGTAGATAGGCAAGTTATTAACTCAATTATAGCTTTTAATAAACCCTTTTATCTGTTTGATTTATTTACCTGGGTGTAAAATTAATTTTAGCATTTATAATTTATTATTATTATTTTTAAATCAATGTATTATTTATTATTTAATATTTTTTAAAACTTGAAAAAGTCCAGTTCATTTGTATTTTTTTTTCTTTCCTGAAGAAAATCACCAGCAAGAAAAACATTGTGGGTTGTTTTTTTTATTCTGACACTTTTCTTCTGAAACAAAAAAAAAATGCATGTGAGAAGGACTTGCTTGAAGTTTTTGTTGTCGTTTTTGTTGTTGTTGGTTTTTTTAGTTGCTGTTAGGTCCTCAGATAATTTCAGGGGAAAATATTCAACTTTATTTTATTGGAAGTTGTTGAAAAGTTTTGATTCTATGTGTTAAGTGAAAAGTTTTGATTCTGTGTCTCAGGTTAAGTTGTTTCTTCTGTCTGCCTATCTTGGTCTAAATAATATTTGCATCTGAGGAGCCTGAAAGGGCCTCATTTTTCAAAATACTTTAAAAAAAGATTTGGAAAAAAAATAACAGGTAATGAAAACAAACAAACAAAACACCTTGAACTTGTTAATTATCTGAAGGACCTTTTAAAAAAATCAATTCTGAAAATTAACAGATTTGTGGAAAAGAGTAAGAAAAATATTAAACATGACAAATATCATGCTTGGAAAAAAATATGAAGGTAAAGATTAAAAAATGCTGTAACATTCTTGTTTTCACCTTTGCTAAGTTTAAAAGCCTGTAATTTTAAAATCTGTTGTCATCTGTCCTCTCGCACTTTAAAAGCTAATGAGAATGTTAGTAAACACGATTTGAAATTTCAGCTAAATTGTTTGAAAAGATTGACAATAAATATTTAAATCCATCTGAGCTTCTTTTATTTAAAATATATTAATTGTATATATATATTTTTGAATATGGTGAGAATATCCATTTCCTGATCTTATTGTGTTGTTTGCCCTCATCTCACTAGAAACAAAAGTGTGCTCCCTTCTTTGACTTGCAGTGAAAAAGAAGAAACAATTCTGCATAATTATTTCCCTCAGCATGACAGACAGAGGGTAAAATAAAAAAATGATTGGGGTGAGGAAAGCTTAGAAAGTAAGAAAGGTATGGTATGGTACGGTACGCTACGCTACACTATGCTATGGTTGTCCCATAATAACAGGCTCCATCCAGCACCTTCCCATGGCAGAAGCTACTTCTAGTGCTAATTATAAAGCAGGTCCTGTAGTTAAAGTCCTGTACTTTGAACACCAGACTCAGACTTGATTTCAAATTCCTTGCAGGACTTTGCATTTAAGCTCGTATTTTTCAGACGTAACTTTCATATCTCAGGTCTTTGTCTCTAAAATTGTGAAAACAACATTTCCACATCTCAAACAAGTATCCAATAATAGAATATTATTTGACAAATATAAGTATAAATTATATACTCCTATAAGTTACATTTCAGCTGCTGACAGCTTCTTTCACAGCACAATGTCTAGCACTCTCTAAAGCTGAAAAGCCTGGCTACGCATGTCCCCTGTGTACCTGCACAGGGAAAGACAAACAGCTCCTCTATAGGAAGACTCGTTGCATGGCACTAATTAATTCACCAAAGTTCTCTTTTTGCTCTGAACAACTCTGTTATTCTACATGTCAATCCACATGTAGGAAGCTTTTATGGCTTAAGAGACTGCGTATTTTTGGCAGTTATATCCCATTGTTATCAGATTTAGAAGCAGGGATTATGCTAGGACTCTTTATTGTTGTTTGTTGTTGGGGGTTTTATTCATTCTTTATCGCAGGAGGACTACGTTCTTTGTTTCCTGTATGTTGTCACTTTGATCAATGCCCCCCAAATCCCACATGGTTTAAGAGTAAAGCATCTTGCTGTCGTCTGGACCTGCAGTTATAGAAATACACAACCAAACCACAAGTTTTTTCATCTTCTTGCAGAATGTGCATAAACACCTTCTCACCAAATACATTTTCTAATATTCAGCCTCTTCATTCTCAGCATGAGAGTTCCAGAGAGCTACTTTTTACTGCTGCACTGTGGTTATAGGACTACACTGGAATACAACACTATTGAGGAATGATTTAGTATATTAAAAGGTCGAATGTGCATTCATATTGGAATTTATCTTTGCTAAAATATTCTTGAAGTGACAAATGCTTGCTTAACAGGAGTAATTCTATGCATCCTTCAGCTCATTTTGACAGTTGTATCACTGTTGAGTTGGTTGCCATTAGATATTACTCTTCATGAAAGTCTCGAATACATTTTAGGAGGTCTCTTTCTTGAATATGCTACATTTCATTTACAGTAGAGAGGTTCAAATTTTTATAGAAATGTCAGATACCATAAAACTGAAATTATTGATTCCATAAGACAGATTTCACAGTCTTTGTAAGAATAGATTGTTCCAGATATTTACTTGTGTTTTTAAATGTAGGATCTGATATGAATTTCACTTCTATGGACCTTAGCTCTAACCCTTTATAATATGATCTTGTTTTATGGGTATTAACATCTGTTGCAGTGTTATTTTTTCATTACATACCAAGACCAATATTAGTCAGTTTTAAAAACTTTAATTGAAAACATGTTAAATATATTTGTAACAAACTATTTTTTTCTGGTAAATAATCTAAAAATACTAAACAGATTGAGATTGTTTACCAATTCTTCTAAGTACAGATTTATTAAATATAGCATGAGTGTGTACACTGTATAGCCACTATCTGGCTGAACAAAACATTTGAATGCATCACACAGTGTTCCCAAGGTGTGGATATTTCAAATAAATGTTATGTTTTTACTTACAGGAAATTTTGTGTTTTGAGAGATGCAGCTACTAACAAATTCTTTAAAGTAGAATATTTGCAGCACATTGAAAATACAAAATATATTAAATTAAGCAGAAAGGAACAGTCCTGTGGAGAAAAGGATCCATTTGGTCCATTCAGTTCCAAGTCAAATTTATCCTCATACCTCCAGAATTTAATTGTTATTCATTTTGAAGACCAGTCTGACTGAAATGGTGCACACGTTCTAAAGGGAAGTCAGATATAGGATCTGGTGAGTAATATCTGAAAATAAATTCCATAACTTCTCTCTATATGAAGAATTCTAATGCCACACTAGGAAGCAGATGTGATTTCTGAGCATTATCCAATTTTTTTACTATTATGGGTGTAACCAAATACAGAAATTAAACTTGAATGATTTAATACTCATAAAAAATAACAGAGGTATTTGCATCAATTACAAATTAACTGACTCTTCAATACAGGTTGTTAAACGAAATATAACAAATGGTTATTATTCATAGATTGAAAAAGAGGCCTTGGCTTGATATGTGTAAACAGAAACTTCAGTAAAAGTCCAGAGGGGTCTTATTAATTTCCCTGAGTCTGATTAGGAATTCAGTATAGAGAAAGAAAAGTCTGAGAAGGGATATTGCTACACCAGACAGACCATGGAAGTGTTTTAAATCCTTCAAAGAAAATGTATTCACTTTGTATCTCACATATAAAAGAGGGTGAAGAGGAAACTAGTCTTATAAAACAATCTCTTCACACTTCTTATTCCTCATATCCATTACATTACTGAGTTTAATATTAACCTTTACTGATCAGGGGAAATTCTTGTGGGCATCTTGATGAAAATGTCTGCCCCTAAAGCACTAATGATAAAAATGATACACCATGAACTGAGATTTATTACTGAATAACTGTGCCATGTGAAATAGTTATTGACACTCAGTTTCTTCCTACCACTATTCTGCTAGATAGTGTTTCCTGCCCAGCTCTGTGAAAGGTCTGGACAGAGTACTCCTTAAAACACATCATTTGAGAAGGGCCAGCTCAAATTACCTTCATCAGCTGGTGAGCTATGGTAAGCAGCTGGAAGTATTAATACCCAGAGGTAGCATGCACAGCTGGAACTGGAAAAGGACATCTGGTAACGGTCTACAGCTGTGTCAGGAATAGGACAGAAAATAACTGAAATTAATGTAATCTTATTTCAAAATCAATTACAAGCTGTCTCTCTAAATTCTTTATTCATTAGTGGAGTCCTGTCTCAACAAGGGCGCAGAAGGAAGACTTCAAAGAAGCATTGTGAATAAATAAAAGTACAGAAACACTTTTCCATTAGGAGGGATTGAAAATATTGCTATGTGAAATTTAAAGAGGCTGTGGAAAAGACGAGATTTAGGAAAAGTCCCTCACTTTGGAACTAATTATAAAGAGGTATGCTATTTTTCTCATCTGCTCGTGATTCTCAGTGATGAATACTTAAGAGCAAGAAAAATTTCAGTTTCAAAGGAAGAAGTGGTTATTCATCTGTGATGGACTTCTCTGTGAGTTGAGGGCAGAAGAGGATTCAATTCGGTTTAAGGCACTGAGACTGAATTCATCCATTTGTGCAAGGCAAGCTCAGCTGAGGTATTGAGCACCATAGCATTGTGTGCCATGCTGTTGCAGAAAACTCCTATGCTCTCATCTCAGATGACAGTAGACAGTCGTGTATGGGCAATGGCAATTAGAATACCTGCATTTTATCTGTTTGCCTATATTTTTCAGTAAAATAGCTCTCAAGACAAGATCAACCTCCTTTGAACAGACTGCAATGATAATTTAGATATCTAGTTACAGCATCTTATGCCACCTTGGCAGTCTATCTTTGTGTCTACATGACACTGATAAAATAAAATAAATTATTCACATCACAAATTGACTTGAACAACTCCTGTAAAAACCCCCCAAAGAATTAGGCATTTCTAGAGATAATGCATGATCCCACAACTACATCAGATATAAAAGGGTAACATCTGGAATACCCATGAAGTGTCCTGCAGAAGCTGATTTCTGTAGGTATTACTTTGGGAAAAACTCAATTGCATGTCTCAGTTGTGCTGCTTGAATTTCCTGTTCTGCAACACTTGCTGAAGGGGAAGAAAAGGATAGACCCATGAAAAGATCCTCAATAAATTACACTTTTTCCTGTGGAAAAATTCCACTGCTACAAACATGGCATCATCTTCTAAGCTTACCCTGAAAATGTATGAATAATTAGTAACCTGTGGTGATACACATAGTCGAATCTCTGACTAGTAGTGTTTCCTTCTACCACATAATGATGTGCTGTAGATATTATGTTGCTGTTCCTTAAGGTGTGCATGAGGAAACAAGGAATTTTTCTTTCCTGAAGTAGGATTTTTTTTTCTGTGGATTTCCCCAGGGTGCTTTATGGCTCTGCATGAATCCCACTTATGGTGCAATTGATCCCAGAGGAGGTAAGTAACAAATGCTCTGAAATAAAAAGAGGTATGCATTTCACATTTAATGCCAAAGAGTAATATATTCAGGAGTTAATATAAAATTGTACTCATTTTCCTCTCCCAGAGTTTCGATTAAACCTTTTTTTTTTTTTTTTTTTTTGTCTGTGCTAATGTTAGGTCAGTGGCAGCTCAAATTTAGATCAAATTTATTTTCATCATGCTTAGTCTGTGGAGGTGCGATACGTGTAATTTAAAGTTTGACCATCTTTTCATTATAGGAAGACTAAGCACATCCATCAGTGCCAGAAGCAGGAAGTCCGTGTCATACATCAAGCGCCATTTAGCACATGCACATCATTCACAGAGATCAATTATTATAATATTTATTTTAAACAGCACAGGTTGGAACCAAGAAAGTGAGACATCCATCTTTATCAGTTACATACCTTTAATTCCTAACAGTGTTAACTATAAATTTGGTGGTACAGCCAGTCACACTCTAAATTTTGTACAAGTAATAATTTTTAATTTTATTTAGACATATCCCAATTTATCTTCATTGTTCTTCTTTTAGATTTCAGTAAATTCTTTGTCTATGAAACCACTCAGAAACTCCTTGCTAAATAACTCCTAATAACAGCAAGTTGTTGTTAAGCAAGAGGTGACTGCATTAGCTCACTGTCACAGCTAAGGCACAAGTTAAAAAAAAGGATTGAAAAGGTATTAATTTTCCTAACCCTTCTATCTCTGCACAAGCTCGAATATGAGTCTTTCCATGCTCAGTGCCTCTCACTGTACTGATAACCCATACATTGGAAACATGACAGAAAACAGAAATACAAGCTAAAATTTGAAGTCATTTTCTGATCAATTAATTTTCTCTTCATATACTCATAATTCCCTCTAACAAACATTACTCCACCCATTCCCTTCCACCCACTCTTTTCTCCCCCAGCTTGTTTTTCTTTGCTAGTGGAAATCCTGAAATGTAATGTCAGGGAGCCTGCTGCTAGCTTTAATGTTAATAATTTACCCAAATTGACAACAGATATAATAACTTTTTAAATGTTATCAAGACCAGCTGCTGTGAAGAAATGCAGTGTGTAAGACAGGGAGGAAGGACTGCTGGTAGAAAGGGAGTATTGGGTTTTTATACATGCACAACACCCACAGTCATACCCCAGGATAAAGTGAAAGATTCTCTGTCCTGCACTTCTGCACTAAAAGATAGCTAGAAAAGAGGTAGCTGTCACCCTACTGAGAGAACCGATAACACACACATTTAAAAAATGAAAGCTCAAAATTCCAAAGTAGTCAGAGAAAAATAGACTGGACTTAAAAAAATGTCAGCATGTCCCACTGAAGTCGGAATTTAACCTATCTAAAGAAGAGGACAGAATGAAAATGAAAGCAAAAGTTGCATATTTTTTTTTTATATTATGCCCTTGTGAATGTGTTCTTATACACTTGGCAGGGGGAGGAGGGAAGGGCGGGAGAGAGAGTGGCCGTGTACGTATGCACATGTATGCCTGTGAGTATAACTGATGTTCAGCAAAGGAACTGTGGAGCCTTATATCCCCATGCTGTGTCTGTAAAAGATGTTCTTAAAAGCAGAGAAGCTGAGGGAAGCTTCCACAGTTCACACTTTTGGGAGCAAGAGGAGTGAGAATTGGCAGAAAGACAACTACCACATCCCAGAGGTCTCTCACCCTGCAACGTGTGGTGGAGTCAGAGCCAATATCAAGAAAAGGAAATATTCACCACCAGCCCCAGGAGACTTCATTTCCCTCAGTGATGGCTCATTTAAGTAGCTGTTTGACAGACAGGGGGCAAAATCCAGGCTCTGTTTATTCCCAGCACTTAATTTCTATTTACCTTATTGGGATGACATCTTTTGGGAAGGTAGGACTGGTATCACAAGTTATCGCTTTTGGTCATGTGAAAGGGTGTCAAGCTCACAGGAAAGCAGACAAATAAGTGCAAAGGAGTTTCCTTCCCTGGTCCTTCCCTTGGCAGAGGTTGAAGAGGGCAGGCAAAGCCCAAGGCTATACGTCCCACACTACTCCTTGTTCAAGCAGTATGTGAAGACTTAGGCAAGGCTTCAAATGTTGGGCAGAGAATCTATTAAAGGTCTCCGTTATCAGGGGAATTTGCAGCCAAGTCTTACAAGAAACATAGTTGTGCCAGATTCAGTAGACTTTTCTAGAAACCCTGAAAAATACTGAGGACTAACTTTGCCAGAATTTTGTACCCAAGGTTATTATCCTAGACTGCAGTACATCCCTATATTTTTGGCACTATTTTGGAACGTTGCGTTTGACATTTTAACCTACATTCCAATGAGAATACAGTTTTCTGGGGTTTTACAAGTGCTGAGGAACATAATACTCTTGGGAGTCATTGAACTCTGTCTTGAATTTTAATATCCACTAAGTGATTACTGCAGAGAATAGGATATTCTGTGCAGCTAGGGCAGCATTCACATGTGAACTGGGCCCTTTCCAACTCTAGTGAAAAACAGGTTAGATCAGAAAAGGAGATCTTATAAGAATGACATAATCACCATTAAAAAAAAATAATACAGAAAGGAAGCTATGAGCTGGCAGCAGTCCAGAACTGCTGAACCCTTGGTGTTTTGGAGTTTGTTGACCTTTTGCCCTCTGAATATAAAACAACAAGAAAAAGCAAAGTGAATATTAAATACTTGTATGTGATTATTTAATTCTACATGCAGTTAGCTGAAAAATATTGAGAAAAACAAAATTTTTGCAAATTATGAAAGATATTTGTACCTTTGCTACAGTTCTGATTTAAAAAGTGTTTTTTTCACAGGGCAAAGTGGTTCAAGTACCAGTGCAGGGCTATTTCCCATGTTTCATTAACAGGTGATCTGTCCCTCCTGTTCTAAGTCATTTTAGTCACCTTTCCCAGGCTACTGACTGTTACTGTGTCGTCCATATGACAGGAAGGTCATATCTGTGACATTCTGTCTCCAACTGACATTAAAATTGTACCACATAGTCAAGCTACAAAACAGTTTTCAAAAACGACGTTCGAGCACTGTGTGCATGCACGTGTATATTTGTATCTGTATCCAAAACAAAATACTCAACTGCCCACACTTCTCCAGTAGATGGAGGGAACAAGTGCGTGATACATGCTACTTATCTTGATCAAAGCAGTATCCCAAGCTTTCTGATATTACATTGATGAGCATGCCATAACAAACTACAGAGGATATGCTCGTTTAGTTCATGAAATAAAAGAGAACCTCTGCGTTTCAGGAAACAGCTCGGAACAGCAGAGCCTCTTTGCAGTAAGTTAACAAGCTAGCAAACTAGATAAGTTAAACATGTATTTTAGTACCTCCTTGATTAGATAATGAGAGCTTTTCTTCTAGAATTCAAGTGATGAGTTGGCTGACCAGCTGGTCACATACATATTACAAATACATAATTAACTGCTTGATTGCAAAAATCAGTGAATTTTATCATTTCATAATCTAGTTGATTATCTATAGAACAAAGCAACAGAAGTGCAATTCTACCTGTACAGAGTTTGCTCAACAAGGAAGAGAAAAAAAATAGAGCTTTTTAAGTATCCTTAGAATGTTACTACTTTTCAAAATCATTCAAAACTCTGTTTTGCCAGGTTGACATGGATTCCTCGCAATATTTTTTTTTTTTTCTTGTCTTGATTAGAGCAGAAACATTGTTAAAGTTGATTTTAGGTAATAAGATTCTGGTATTTTTTTTACATGTTGGCTGGATGCCAAAAGAAGTTCCAAATCACCATTACTGGGTCATAATAATATAAAGCTTTGTTCTGAATTGGCCCTACATGACAAAGGAAGATTAAATTTGTAATTACAGCCGGAACAGCTGCAATGAACCTTATGCATGAACAAACATGCACAAATGTATGTGTAAATGATCTTTTCTGAATACAAACCAATAATTGCAGTCATGTGCAAATAGACATTAACACAATATCGTGTTGGGCATCTGAATACAGTAGTATGATTTTTTGCTGGCACATGAATTGTCCACCTCAAAATGTATTTTGTAGGTAATAAATTGTTGTTTTGAGTTTTGATTGAAAACCAAAGTATATAAGAAACAATAAATTAAGTAAGCTGAAATAGAAAAGTACTTACTATATCTTTTCAGATAACTTAGTTTTGAGGTGATTCATGAGTTTCACATGGAATGTATTTTTACAAACTTCTTTACTTACTGCAAAAAAAAGTTTATATATTGCTTTTCATTAAAACCTGTTTAAAAGGGCCATTGCTCAAATTCATGTCTTTTGGATTGTACATGAATTAAAATAAAATAGTAAGTGATATGTTTAGAGAATATGATGTAGAACAATGCTCTTTGCTTTGAAAATAACTCTTACATAGAGCTCTTTGCACACCTTAAGAGAGATCTGATAGGAACTTGCCAGGGAGACTATTTTCCAGCAGGTCAATAGTCTGGCACTACCCACTTGCACCCATCAATCTGCCTGCCCTCTGAATCCTGTCCTTCTTGGACAAGACACTATTACAGCGCAAGATAGATGTAAAGGCATTTCAGGTGGTTTTACATCCCTCCTTCATCCACTTAGAACTGGAAGGGCAGGTAACAAGTACAGGAAACAGCTATATCATCCCTGTTAACTTTTTACCTGTGAAAGTATGTTAGTCTATGACAGACCCTCCTCCAGCAGAACAAGGCCACTTTTTTACCTCTTGTGACAAAAGACTTCAGCACAGTACATACAGACCTGGAAACATAAGGGCCTCCCAAAAAAATTGTCAAAATCAAATTCAATATTTTTTTAAAGTAAAATAATTTTTTGTATGTTTCTAAAACAAATGTGTGCTTACACCAGAAAGTCATCCAACATGTGATAGCACATTAAATTGCAAGACATTTGTATTTGACACCTGAAATAACATCTCAGATCAGATTAATCCCATAATTTTGAACTTTCATTGGAACAACTGATAAAGTGGTAGGTTTTTTGGTTTGTTGGTTGTTGGTTTCTGTTGTTGTTTTTGTTTGGTTGGTTTTTATTTGTTTGTTGTTTGGTTTTTTTGCTTTGTTTTGTTTGTGGAGTTTTTTTGTTTTGTTGGGTTTTTTTGTGGTTTTTGTGTGTGTGTGTGTGTTTTGTGTTTTTGTTGTTTTTTTTGTTTTGTTTTTTCCAGACTAGGTTCTCTACAATGGGAGGTTGTTAATAACTTCTCATCTTAACAAAGATACCATACTAGAATACAGTAGTAATGATAGCAAAGTCATTTTCCACTCAACATTTTATGTTTGTACAGTAGCTTTTGCTCTCTAAGGGAAGAAGGTGCATAACAATATTAGAAAGACATCTGACCTAACAACTTTAGCTAGCATTTCCAGAAACCAAAGGTACCTCAGTTTAAGCTATAAAAAAGCCAGCTTGATAGGGGTACGTGTTAGATTTGAATGCCTGTTTCTCATTAAAGGGATGTGAATTAGTAAAAACTGTAAACAGCTGCCAGAGCCATGTAGAAACCTGACACTATCTAAACAGGCATTTGAGAAGGGCTGCTGAAACTTCTTTTGGCTACTTCATCAGCTGCTGCAATGGGAGCATGTACACGAGGTGTGTTAGGAAGTGATGTTCTTTTGCTTCTGCAATGAAGTGAATTCCCTCAGTGCCTTTCAGTGCAGCATCTCCAGGCTGGCAGTTTGCCATCTGGAAAACTGACATTTGCCTCCCCTGAGTCCGCTGAACAGCACTGCTGCAAGATAGCATTCCTACCTAAAGAAACCAGAAAACGGAGTAGCAAGCTTGCTGAGCACAAATGAGAGACACGCTGATGTTTTGCTTTTAAATAGCAGGAACTATTGGCCTTTCAGAGTGTTTGTATTCAGCATCCTTTATTGTAAAGGTACTTTTGCATGTAAAGAACAATGAAGGCATGTATTTCAAGCTGGCCATCTCCTGTACCATCAGTCAAGCAAGAGTTAAATAAAGGACTAGCCAAGGTTTTGAACAATTTATAACCTGAATCATTCAACTTTTTTTTTCTTTCTTTTTTTTTTTTTTTTTTTTTTGAGAGAGAGAGAGAGTTAACAATAAGGAGCACATCAGAGTTTCAATCGGACAATCTGCATTTCAAAAGGAGTAATTTTAGAAGGAGTTAACTTTGTG